>NW_027099075.1:0-73527 GCF_037042795.1 Molothrus aeneus | reverse complement strand
AATAGAATAACCATGGATAAGGCAGGAGAGTGGTAAAGTACTGTTTTCTCTAAGTCTGAAGGCTGCCCACACTGTGCCGAAGAACGGCTTCTTCGCACACAGAGCATGTGGCGAGCGCAGGGAGCTCCTGAGCGTTTGTGCCGAAAGAAGCCCGGGACCGGCACTTAGCTTCGGAAAACATCCAAATCTTTTCTAAAGCTTGCACGGGGGTCTGCAAAGGAGTTTTGGCAAGAAGAAAGGTAGTTGTCCAAAACTCGTTCTTTCTAATAGAATAAACCATGGAAAAGGCAGGAGAGTGGTAAAGTACTGTTTTCTCTAAGTCTGAAGGCTGCCCACACTGTGCCTGCGTGCCGCACTTGCATCTTCGCCTTTGGGAAGCTGCCGCTCGCCGATTCTCCCGGCAGGCGAAGAAGCGGCTTCTTCGCACACAGAGCATTGTGGCGAGCGCAGGGAGCTCCTGAGAGCGGTTTGTGCCGAAAGAAGCCCGGGACCGGCACTTAGCTTCGGAGAGCTGCGTATCTGCGTCTTCTGCGTGTCTTGCCGCTCTACACTCAGCAAAAAGCTTTTCCACCATATCTTGCAAGGAGAAATCTGCCAGGAAAGAAAACATCCAAAATCTTGTTCTAAAGCTTGCACGGGGGTCTGCAAAGAGTTTGGCAAGAATGAAAGGTAGTTGTCCAAAACTCGTTCTTTTCCAATAGAATAACCATGGAAAAGGCAGGAGAGTGGTAAAGTACTGTTTTCTCTAAGTCTGAAGGCTGCCCACACTGTGCCTGTGTGCCGCAGCTTGCATCTTCGCCTTTGGGAAGCTGCCGCTCGCCGATTCTCCCGGAGGCGAAGAAGCGGCTTCTTCGCACACAGAGCATTGTGGCGAGCGCAGGGAGCTCCTGAGAGCGGTTTGTGCCGAAAGAAGCCCGGGACCGGCACTTAGCTTCGGAGAGCTGCGTATCTGCGTCTTCTGCGTGTCTTGCCGCTCTACACTCAGCAAAAGCTTTTCCACCATATCTTGCAAGGAGAAACTCTGCCAGGAAAGAAAACATCCAAAATCTTGTTCTAAAGCTTGCACGGGGGTCTGCAAAGAGTTTGGCAAGAATGAAAGGTAGTTGTCCAAAACTCGTTCTTTTCCAATAGAATAACCATGGAAAAGCAGGAGAGTGGTAAAGTACTGTTTTCTCTAAGTCTGAAGGCTGCCCACACTGTGCCTGTGTGCCGCAGCTTGCATCTTCGCCTTTGGGAAGCTGCCGCTCGCCGATTCTCCCGCAGGCGAAGAAGCGGCTTCTTCGCACACAGAGCATTGTGGCGAGCGCAGGGAGCTCCTGAGAGCGGTTTGTGCCGAAAGAAGCCCGGGACCGGCAGCTTAGCTTCGGAGAGCTGCGTATCTGCGTCTTCTGCGTGTCTTGCCGCTCTACACTCAGCAAAAAGCTTTTCCACCATATCTTGCAAGGAGAAACTCTGCCAGGAAAGAAAACATCCAAAATCTTGTTCTAAAGCTTGCACGGGGGTCTGCAAAGAGTTTGGCAAGAATGAAAGGTAGTTGTCCAAAACTCGTTCTTTTCCAATAGAATAACCATGGAAAAGGCAGGAGAGTGGTAAAGTACTGTTTTCTCTAAGTCTGAAGGCTGCCCACACTGTGCCTGTGTGCTGCAGCTTGCATCTTCGCCTTTGGCAAGCTGCCGCTCGCCGATTCTCCCCCGGAGGCGAAGAAGCGGCTTCTTCGCACACAGAGCATTGTGGCGAGCGCAGGGAGCTCCTGAGAGCGGTTTGTGCCGAAAGAAGCCCGGGACCGGCACTTAGCTTCGGAGAGCTGCGTATCTGCGTCTTCTGCGTGTCTTGCCGCTCTACACTCAGCCAAAAGCTTTTCCACCATATCTTGCAAGGAGAAACTCTGCCAGGAAAGAAAACATCCAAAATCTTGTTCTAAAGCTTGCACGGGGGTCTGCAAAAGAGTTTGGCAAGAATGAAAGGTAGTTGTCCAAAACTCGTTCTTTTCCAATAGAATAACCATGGAAAAGGCAGGAGAGTGGTAAAGTACTGTTTTCTCTAAGTCTGAATGCTGCCCACACTGTGCCTGTGTGCCTGCACCTTGCATCTTCGCCTTTGGGAAGCTGCCGCTCGCCGATTCTCCCGCAGGCGAAGAAGCGGCTTCTTCGCACACAGAGCATTGTGGCGAGCGCAGGGAGCTCCTGAGAGCGGTTTGTGCCGGAAAGAAGCCCGGGACCGGCACTTAGCTTCGGAGAGCTGCGTATCTGCGTCTTCTGCGTGTCTTGCCGCTCTACACTCAGCAAAAAGCTTTTCCACCATATCTTGCAAGGAGAAACTCTGCCAGGAAAGAAAACATCCAAAATCTTGTTCTAAAGCTTGCACGGGGGTCTGCAAAGAGTTTGGCAAGGATGAAAGGTAGTTGTCCAAAACTCGTTCTTTTCCAATAGAATAACCATGGAAAAGGCAGGAGAGTGGTAAAGTACTGTTTTCTCTAAGTCTGAAGGCTGCCCACACTGTGCCTGTGTGCCGCAGCTTGCATCTTCGCCTTTGGGAAGCTGCCGCTCGCCGATTCTCCCGGAGGCGAAGAAGCGGCTTCTTCGCACACAGAGCATTGTGGCGAGCGCAGGGAGCTCCTGAGAGCGGTTTGTGCCGAAAGAAGCCCGGGACCGGCACTTAGCTTCGGAGAGCTGCGTATCTGCGTCTTCTGCGTGTCTTGCCGCTCTACACTCAGCCAAAAGCTTTTCCACCATATCTTGCAAGGAGAAACTCTGCCAGGAAAGAAAACATCCAAAATCTTGTTCTAAAGCTTGCACGGGGGTCTGCAAAGAGTTTGGCAAGAATGAAAGGTAGTTGTCCAAAACTCGTTCTTTTCCAATAGAATAACCATGGAAAGGCAGGAGAGTGGTAAAGTACTGTTTTCTCTAAGTCTGAAGGCTGCCCACACTGTGCCTGTGTGCCGCAGCTTGCATCTTCGCCTTTGGGAAGCTGCCGCTCGCCGATTCTCCGGAGGCGAAGAAGCGGCTTCTTCGCACACAGAGCATTGTGGCGAGCGCAGGGAGCTCCTGAGAGCGGTTTGTGCCGAAAGAAGCCCGGGACCGGCACTTAGCTTCGGAGAGCTGCGTATCTGCGTCTTCTGCGTGTCTTGCCGCTCTACACTCAGCCAAAAGCTTTTCCACCATATCTTGCAAGGAGAAACTCTGCCAGGAAAGAAAACATCCAAAATCTTGTTCTAAAGCTTGCACGGGGGTCTGCAAAGAGTTTGGCAAGAATGAAAGGTAGTTGTCCAAAACTCGTTCTTTTCCAATAGAATAACCATGGAAAAGGCAGGAGAGTGGTAAAGTACTGTTTTCTCTAAGTCTGAAGGCTGCCCACACTGTGCCTGTGTGCTGCAGCTTGCATCTTCGCCTTTGGCAAGCTGCCGCTCGCCGATTCTCCCGGAGGCGAAGAAGCGGCTTCTTTCGCACACAGAGCATTGTGGCGAGCGCAGGGAGCTCCTGAGAGCGGTTTGTGCCGAAAGAAGCCCGGGACCGGCACTTAGCTTCGGAGAGCTGCGTATCTGCGTCTTCTGCGTGTCTTGCCGCTCTACACTCAGCCAAAAGCTTTTCCACCATATCTTGCAAGGAGAAACTCTGCCAGGAAAGAAAACATCCAAAATCTTGTTCTAAAGCTTGCACGGGGGGTCTGCAAAGAGTTTGGCAAGAATGAAAGGTAGTTGTCCAAAACTCGTTCTTTTCCAATAGAATAACCATGGAAAAGGCAGGAGAGTGGTAAAGTACTGTTTTCTCTAAGTCTGAATGCTGCCCACACTGTGCCTGTGTGCTGCACCTTGCATCTTCGCCTTTGGGAAGCTGCCGCTCGCCGATTCTCCCGCAGGCGAAGAAGCGGCTTCTTCGCACACAGAGCATTGTGGCGAGCGCAGGGAGCTCCTGAGAGCGGTTTGTGCCGAAAGAAGCCCGGGACCGGCACTTAGCTTCGGAGAGCTGCGTATCCGCGTCTTCTGCGTGTCTTGCCGCTCTACACTCAGCAAAAAGCTTTTCCACCATATCTTGCAAGGAGAAACTCTGCCAGGAAAGAAAACATCCAAAATCTGGTTCTAAAGCTTGCACGGGGGTCTGCAAAGAGTTTGGCAAGAATGAAAGGTAGTTGTCCAAAACTCGTTCTTTTCCAATAGAATAACCATGGAAAAGGCAGGAGAGTGGTAAAGTACTGTTTTCTCTAAGTCTGAAGGCTGCCCACACTGTGCCTGTGTGCTGCAGCTTGCATCTTCGCCTTTGGGAAGCTGCCGCTCGCCGATTCTCCCGCAGGCGAAGAAGCGGCTTCTTCGCACACAGAGCATTGTGGCGAGCGCAGGGAGCTCCTGAGAGCGGTTTGTGCCGAAAGAAGCCCGGGACCGGCACTTAGCTTCGGAGAGCTGCGTATCCGCGTCTTCTGCGTGTCTTGCCGCTCTACACTCAGCAAAAAGCTTTTCCACCATATCTTGCAAGGAGAAACTCTGCCAGGAAAGAAAACATCCAAAAACTTGTTCTAAAGCTTGCACGGGGGTCTGCAAAGAGTTTGGCAAGAATGAAAGGTAGTTGTCCAAAACTCGTTCTTTTCCAATAGAATAACCATGGAAAAGGCAGGAGAGTGGTAAAGTACTGTTTTCTCTAAGTCTGAATGCTGCCCACACTGTGCCTGTGTGCTGCAGCTTGCATCTTCGCCTTTGGGAAGCTGCCGCTCGCCGATTCTCCCGCAGGCGAAGAAGCGGCTTCTTCGCACACAGAGCATTGTGGCGAGCGCAGGGAGCTCCTGAGAGCGGTTTGTGCCGAAAGAAGCCCGGGACCGGCACTTAGCTTCGGAGAGCTGCGTATCTGCGTCTTCTGCGTGTCTTGCCGCTCTACACTCAGCCAAAAGCTTTTCCACCATATCTTGCAAGGAGAAACTCTGCCAGGAAAGAAAACATCCAAAATCTTGTTCTAAAGCTTGCACGGGGGTCTGCAAAGAGTTTGGCAAGAATGAAAGGTAGTTGTCCAAAACTCGTTCTTTTCCAATAGAATAACCATGGAAAAGGCAGGAGAGTGGTAAAGTACTGTTTTCTCTAAGTCTGAAGGCTGCCCACACTGTGCCTGTGTGCCGCAGCTTGCATCTTCGCCTTTGGGAAGCTGCCGCTCGCCGATTCTCCCGCAGGCGAAGAAGCGGCTTCTTCGCACACAGAGCATTGTGGCGAGCGCAGGGAGCTCCTGAGAGCGGTTTGTGCCGAAAGAAGCCCGGGACCGGCACTTAGCTTCGGAGAGCTGCGTATCTGCGTCTTCTGTGTGTCTTGCCGCTCTACACTCAGCAAAAAGCTTTTCCACCATATCTTGCAAGGAGAAACTCTGCCAGGAAAGAAAACATCCAAAATCTTGTTCTAAAGCTTGCACGGGGGTCTGCAAAGAGTTTGGCAAGAATGAAAGGTAGTTGTCCAAAACTCGTTCTTTTCCAATAGAATAACCATGGATAAGGCAGGAGAGTGGTAAAGTACTGTTTTCTCTAAGTCTGAATGCTGCCCACACTGTGCCTGTGTGCTGCAGCTTGCATCTTCGCCTTTGGGAAGCTGCCGCTCGCCGATTCTCCCGGAGGCGAAGAAGCGGCTTCTTCGCACACAGAGCATTGTGGCGAGCGCAGGGAGCTCCTGAGAGCGGTTTGTGCCGAAAGAAGCCCGGGACCGGCACTTAGCTTCGGAGAGCTGCGTATCTGCGTCTTCTGCGTGTCTTGCCGCTCTACACTCAGCAAAAAGCTTTTCCACCATATCTTGCAAGGAGAAACTCTGCCAGGAAAGAAAACATCCAAAATCTTGTTCTAAAGCTTGCACGGGGGTCTGCAAAGAGTTTGGCAAGAATGAAAGGTAGTTGTCCAAAACTCGTTCTTTTCCAATAGAATAACCATGGAAAAGGCAGGAGAGTGGTAAAGTACTGTTTTCTCTAAGTCTGAAGGCTGCCCACACTGTGCCTGCGTGCTGCAGCTTGCATCTTCGCCTTTGGGAAGCTGCCGCTCGCCGATTCTCCCGGAGGCGAAGAAGCGGCTTCTTCGCACACAGAGCATTGTGGCGAGCGCAGGGAGTTCCTGAGAGCGGTTTGTGCCGAAAGAAGCCCGGGACCGGCACTTAGCTTCGGAGAGCTGCGTATCTGCGTCTTCTGCGTGTCTTGCCGCTCTACACTCAGCCAAAAGCTTTTCCACCATATCTTGCAAGGAGAAACTCTGCCAGGAAAGAAAACATCCAAAATCTTGTTCTAAAGCTTGCACGGGGGTCTGCAAAGAGTTTGGCAAGAATGAAAGGTAGTTGTCCAAAACTCGTTCTTTTCCAATAGAATAACCATGGAAAAGGCAGGAGAGTGGTAAAGTACTGTTTTCTCTAAGTCTGAAGGCTGCCCACACTGTGCCTGTGTGCCGCAGCTTGCATCTTCGCCTTTGGGAAGCTGCCGCTCGCCGATTCTCCCGGAGGCGAAGAAGCGGCTTCTTCGCACACAGAGCATTGTGGCGAGCGCAGGGAGCTCCTGAGAGCGGTTTGTGCCGAAAGAAGCCCGGGACCGGCACTTAGCTTCGGAGAGCTGCGTATCTGCGTCTTCTGCGTGTCTTGCCGCTCTACACTCAGCCAAAAGCTTTTTCCACCATATCTTGCAAGGAGAAACTCTGCCAGGAAAGAAAACATCCAAAATCTTGTTCTAAAGCTTGCACGGGGGTCTGCAAAGAGTTTGGCAAGAATGAAAGGTAGTTGTCCAAAACTCGTTCTTTTCCAATAGAATAACCATGGAAAAGGCAGGAGAGTGGTAAAGTACTGTTTTCTCTAAGTCTGAATGCTGCCCACACTGTGCCTGTTTGCTGCAGCTTGCATCTTCGCCTTTGGGAAGCTGCCGCTCGCCGATTCTCCCGCAGGCGAAGAAGCGGCTTCTTCGCACACAGAGCATTGTGGCGAGCGCAGGGAGCTCCTGAGAGCGGTTTGTGCCGAAAGAAGCCCGGGACCGGCACTTAGCTTCGGAGAGCTGCGTATCTGCGTCTTCTGCGTGTCTTGCCGCTCTACACTCAGCAAAAAGCTTTTCCACCATATCTTGCAAGGAGAAACTCTGCCAGGAAAGAAAACATCCAAAATCTTGTTCTAAAGCTTGCACGGGGGTCTGCAAAGAGTTTGGCAAGAATGAAAGGTAGTTGTCCAAAACTCGTTCTTTTCCAATAGAATAACCATGGAAAAGGCAGGAGAGTGGTAAAGTACTGTTTTCTCTAAGTCTGAATGCTGCCCACACTGTGCCTGTGTGCTGCACCTTGCATCTTCGCCTTTGGGAAGCTGCCGCTCGCCGATTCTCCCGCAGGCGAAGAAGCGGCTTCTTCGCACACAGAGCATTGTGGCGAGCGCAGGGAGCTCCTGAGAGCGGTTTGTGCCGAAAGAAGCCCGGGACCGGCACTTAGCTTCGGAGAGCTGCGTATCCGCGTCTTCTGCGTGTCTTGCCGCTCTACACTCAGCAAAAAGCTTTTCCACCATATCTTGCAAGGAGAAACTCTGCCAGGAAAGAAAACATCCAAAATCTGGTTCTAAAGCTTGCACGGGGGTCTGCAAAGAGTTTGGCAAGAATGAAAGGTAGTTGTCCAAAACTCGTTCTTTTCCAATAGAATAACCATGGAAAAGGCAGGAGAGTGGTAAAGTACTGTTTTCTCTAAGTCTGAAGGCTGCCCACACTGTGCCTGTGTGCTGCAGCTTGCATCTTCGCCTTTGGGAAGCTGCCGCTCGCCGATTCTCCCGCAGGCGAAGAAGCGGCTTCTTCGCACACAGAGCATTGTGGCGAGCGCAGGGAGCTCCTGAGAGCGGTTTGTGCCGAAAGAAGCCCGGGACCGGCACTTAGCTTCGGAGAGCTGCGTATCCGCGTCTTCTGCGTGTCTTGCCGCTCTACACTCAGCAAAAAGCTTTTCCACCATATCTTGCAAGGAGAAACTCTGCCAGGAAAGAAAACATCCAAAAACTTGTTCTAAAGCTTGCACGGGGGTCTGCAAAGAGTTTGGCAAGAATGAAAGGTAGTTGTCCAAAACTCGTTCTTTTCCAATAGAATAACCATGGAAAAGGCAGGAGAGTGGTAAAGTACTGTTTTCTCTAAGTCTGAATGCTGCCCACACTGTGCCTGTGTGCTGCAGCTTGCATCTTCGCCTTTGGGAAGCTGCCGCTCGCCGATTCTCCCGCAGGCGAAGAAGCGGCTTCTTCGCACACAGAGCCATTGTGGCGAGCGCAGGGAGCTCCTGAGAGCGGTTTGTGCCGAAAGAAGCCCGGGACCGGCACTTAGCTTCGGAGAGCTGCGTATCTGCGTCTTCTGCGTGTCTTGCCGCTCTACACTCAGCCAAAAGCTTTTCCACCATATCTTGCAAGGAGAAACTCTGCCAGGAAAGAAAAACATCCAAAATCTTGTTCTAAAGCTTGCACGGGGGTCTGCAAAGAGTTTGGCAAGAATGAAAGGTAGTTGTCCAAAACTCGTTCTTTTCCAATAGAATAACCATGGAAAAGGCAGGAGAGTGGTAAAGTACTGTTTTCTCTAAGTCTGAAGGCTGCCCACACTGTGCCTGTGTGCCGCAGCTTGCATCTTCGCCTTTGGGAAGCTGCCGCTCGCCGATTCTCCCGCAGGCGAAGAAGCGGCTTCTTCGCACACAGAGCATTGTGGCGAGCGCAGGGAGCTCCTGAGAGCGGTTTGTGCCGAAAGAAGCCCGGGACCGGCACTTAGCTTCGGAGAGCTGCGTATCTGCGTCTTCTGTGTGTCTTGCCGCTCTACACTCAGCAAAAAGCTTTTCCACCATATCTTGCAAGGAGAAACTCTGCCAGGAAAGAAAACATCCAAAATCTTGTTCTAAAGCTTGCACGGGGGTCTGCAAAGAGTTTGGCAAGAATGAAAAGTAGTTGTCCAAAACTCGTTCTTTTCCAATAGAATAACCATGGATAAGGCAGGAGAGTGGTAAAGTACTGTTTTCTCTAAGTCTGAATGCTGCCCACACTGTGCCTGTGTGCTGCAGCTTGCATCTTCGCCTTTGGGAAGCTGCCGCTCGCCGATTCTCCCGGAGGCGAAGAAGCGGCTTCTTCGCACACAGAGCATTGTGGCGAGCGCAGGGAGCTCCTGAGAGCGGTTTGTGCCGAAAGAAGCCCGGGACCGGCACTTAGCTTCGGAGAGCTGCGTATCTGCGTCTTCTGCGTGTCTTGCGCTCTACACTCAGCAAAAAGCTTTTTCCACCATATCTTGCAAGGAGAAACTCTGCCAGGAAAGAAAACATCCAAAATCTTGTTCTAAAGCTTGCACGGGGGTCTGCAAAGAGTTTGGCAAGAATGAAAGGTAGTTGTCCAAAACTCGTTCTTTTCCAATAGAATAACCATGGAAAAGGCAGGAGAGTGGTAAAGTACTGTTTCTCTAAGTCTGAAGGCTGCCCACACTGTGCCTGCGTGCTGCAGCTTGCATCTTCGCCTTTGGGAAGCTGCCGCTCGCCGATTCTCCCGGAGGCGAAGAAGCGGCTTCTTCGCACACAGAGCATTGTGGCGAGCGCAGGAGTTCCTGAGAGCGGTTTGTGCCGAAAGAAGCCCGGGACCGGCACTTAGCTTCGGAGAGCTGCGTATCTGCGTCTTCTGCGTGTTCTTGCCGCTCTACACTCAGCCAAAAGCTTTTCCACCATATCTTGCAAGGAGAAACTCTGCCAGGAAAGAAAACATCCAAAATCTTGTTCTAAAGCTTGCACGGGGGTCTGCAAAGAGTTTGGCAAGAATGAAAGGTAGTTGTCCAAAACTCGTTCTTTTCCAATAGAATAACCATGGAAAAGGCAGGAGAGTGGTAAAGTACTGTTTTCTCTAAGTCTGAAGGCTGCCCACACTGTGCCTGTGTGCCGCAGCTTGCATCTTCGCCTTTGGGAAGCTGCCGCTCGCCGATTCTCCCGGAGGCGAAGAAGCGGCTTCTTCGCACACAGAGCATTGTGGCGAGCGCAGGGAGCTCCTGAGAGCGGTTTGTGCCGAAAGAAGCCCGGGACCGGCACTTAGCTTCGGAGAGCTGCGTATCTGCGTCTTCTGCGTGTCTTGCCGCTCTACACTCAGCCAAAAGCTTTTCCACCATATCTTGCAAGGAGAAACTCTGCCAGGAAAGAAAACATCCAAAATCTTGTTCTAAAGCTTGCACGGGGGTCTGCAAAGAGTTTGGCAAGAATGAAAGGTAGTTGTCCAAAACTCGTTCTTTTCCAATAGAATAACCATGGAAAAGGCAGGAGAGTGGTAAAGTACTGTTTTCTCTAAGTCTGAATGCTGCCCACACTGTGCCTGTTTGCTGCAGCTTGCATCTTCGCCTTTGGGAAGCTGCCGCTCGCCGATTCTCCCGCAGGCGAAGAAGCGGCTTCTTCGCACACAGAGCATTGTGGCGAGCGCAGGAGCTCCTGAGAGCGGTTTGTGCCGAAAGAAGCCCGGGACCGGCACTTAGCTTCGGAGAGCTGCGTATCTGCGTCTTCTGCGTGTCTTGGCTCTACACTCAGCAAAAAGCTTTTCCACCATATCTTGCAAGGAGAAACTCTGCCAGGAAAGAAAACATCCAAAATCTGGTTCTAAAGCTTGCACGGGGGTCTGCAAAGAGTTTGGCAAGAATGAAAGGTAGTTGTCCAAAACTCGTTCTTTTCCAATAGAATAACCATGGAAAAGGCAGGAGAGTGGTAAAGTACTGTTTTCTCTAAGTCTGAAGGCTGCCCACACTGTGCCTGTGTGCTGCAGCTTGCATCTTCGCCTTTGCGAAGCTGCCGCTCGCCGATTCTCCCGGAGGCGAAGAAGCGGCTTCTTCGCACACAGAGCATTGTGGCGAGCGCAGGGAGCTCCTGAGAGCGGTTTGTGCCGAAAGAAGCCCGGGACCGGGCACTTAGCTTCGGAGAGCTGCGTATCTGCGTCTTCTGCGTGTCTTGCCGCTCTACACTCAGCCAAAAGCTTTTCCACCATATCTTGCAAGGAGAAACTCTGCCAGGAAAGAAAACATCCAAAATCTTGTTCTAAAGCTTGCACGGGGGTCTGCAAAGAGTTTGGCAAGAATGAAAGGTAGTTGTCCAAAACTCGTTCTTTTCCAATAGAATAACCATGGATAAGGCAGGAGAGTGGTAAAGTACTGTTTTCTCTAAGTCTGAAGGCTGCCCACACTGTGCCTGTGTGCTGCAGCTTGCATCTTCGCCTTTGGGAAGCTGCCGCTCGCCGATTCTCCCGCAGGCGAAGAAGCGGCTTCTTCGCACACAGAGCATTGTGGCGAGCGCAGGGAGCTCCTGAGAGCGGTTTGTGCCGAAAGAAGCCCGGGACCGGCACTTAGCTTCGGAGAGCTGCGTATCTGCGTCTTCTGCGTGTCTTGCCGCTCTACACTCAGCAAAAAGCTTTTCCACCATATCTTGCAAGGAGAAACTCTGCCAGGAAAGAAAACATCCAAAATCTTGTTCTAAAGCTTGCACGGGGGTCTGCAAAGAGTTTGGCAAGAATGAAAGGTAGTTGTCCAAAACTCGTTCTTTTCCAATAGAATAACCATGGAAAAGGCAGGAGAGTGGTAAAGTACTGTTTTCTCTAAGTCTGAAGGCTGCCCACACTGTGCCTGTGTGCCGCAGCTTGCATCTTCGCCTTTGGGAAGCTGCCGCTCGCCGATTCTCCCGCAGGCGAAGAAGCGGCTTCTTCGCACACAGAGCATTGTGGCGAGCGCAGGGAGCTCCTGAGAGCGGTTTGTGCCGAAAGAAGCCCGGGACCGGCACTTAGCTTCGGAGAGCTGCGTATCTGCGTCTTCTGCGTGTCTTGCCGCTCTACACTCAGCAAAAAGCTTTTCCACCATATCTTGCAAGGAGAAACTCTGCCAGGAAAGAAAACATCCAAAATCTTGTTCTAAAGCTTGCACGGGGGTCTGCAAAGAGTTTGGCAAGAATGAAAGGTAGTTGTCCAAAACTCGTTCTTTTCCAATAGAATAACCATGGAAAAGGCAGGAGAGTGGTAAAGTACTGTTTTCTCTAAGTCTGAATGCTGCCCACACTGTGCCTGCGTGCTGCAGCTTGCATCTTCGCCTTTGGGAAGCTGCCGCTCGCCGATTCTCCCGGAGGCGAAGAAGCGGCTTCTTCGCACACAGAGCATTGTGGCGAGCGCAGGGAGCTCCTGAGAGCGGTTTGTGCCGAAAGAAGCCCGGGACCGGCACTTAGCTTCGGAGAGCTGCGTATCTGCGTCTTCTGCGTGTCTTGCCGCTCTACACTCAGCAAAAAGCTTTTCCACCATATCTTGCAAGGAGAAACTCTGCCAGGAAAGAAAACATCCAAAATCTGGTTCTAAAGCTTGCACGGGGGTCTGCAAAGAGTTTGGCAAGAATGAAAGGTAGTTGTCCAAAACTCGTTCTTTTCCAATAGAATAAACATGGATAAGGCAGGAGAGTGGTAAAGTACTGTTTTCTCTAAGTCTGAATGCTGCCCACACTGTGCCTGTTTGCTGCAGCTTGCATCTTCGCCTTTGGGAAGCTGCCGCTCGCCGATTCTCCCGGAGGCGAAGAAGCGGCTTCTTCACACACAGAGCATTGTGGCGAGCGCAGGGAGCTCCTGAGAGCGGTTTGTGCCGAAAGAAGCCCGGGACCGGCACTTAGCTTCGGAGAGCTGCGTATCTGCGTCTTCTGCGTGTCTTGCCGCTCTACACTCAGCAAAAAGCTTTTCCACCATATCTTGCAAGGAGAAACTCTGCCAGGAAAGAAAACATCCAAAATCTTGTTCTAAAGCTTGCACGGGGGTCTGCAAAGAGTTTGGCAAGAATGAAAGGTAGTTGTCCAAAACTCGTTCTTTTCCAATAGAATAACCATGGAAAAGGCAGGAGAGTGGTAAAGTACTGTTTTCTCTAAGTCTGAAGGCTGCCCACACTGTGCCTGTGTGCTGCAGCTTGCATCTTCGCCTTTGGGAAGCTGCCGCTCGCCGATTCTCCCGGAGGCGAAGAAGCGGCTTCTTCGCACACAGAGCATTGTGGCGAGCGCAGGGAGCTCCTGAGAGCGGTTTGTGCCGAAAGAAGCCCGGGACCGGCACTTAGCTTCGGAGAGCTGCGTATCTGCGTCTTCTGCGTGTCTTGCCGCTCTACACTCAGCAAAAAGCTTTTCCACCATATCTTGCAAGGAGAAACTCTGCCAGGAAAGAAAACATCCAAAATCTTGTTCTAAAGCTTGCACGGGGGTCTGCAAAGAGTTTGGCAAGAATGAAAGGTAGTTGTCCAAAACTCGTTCTTTTCCAATAGAATAACCATGGAAAAGGCAGGAGAGTGGTAAAGTACTGTTTTCTCTAAGTCTGAAGGCTGCCCACACTGTGCCTGTGTGCTGCAGCTTGCATCTTCGCCTTTGGGAAGCTGCCGCTCGCCGATTCTCCCGCAGGCGAAGAAGCGGCTTCTTCGCACACAGAGCATTGTGGCGAGCGCAGGGAGCTCCTGAGAGCGGTTTGTGCCGAAAGAAGCCCGGGACCGGCACTTAGCTTCGGAGAGCTGCGTATCTGCGTCTTCTGCGTGTCTTGCCGCTCTACACTCAGCAAAAAGCTTTTCCACCATATCTTGCAAGGAGAAACTCTGCCAGGAAAGAAAACATCCAAAATCTTGTTCTAAAGCTTGCACGGGGGTCTGCAAAGAGTTTGGCAAGAATGAAAGGTAGTTGTCCAAAACTCGTTCTTTTCCAATAGAATAACCATGGAAAAGGCAGGAGAGTGGTAAAGTACTGTTTTCTCTAAGTCTGAAGGCTGCCCACACTGTGCCTGTGTGCCGCAGCTTGCATCTTCGCCTTTGGGAAGCTGCCGCTCGCCGATTCTCCCGCAGGCGAAGAAGCGGCTTCTTCGCACACAGAGCATTGTGGCGAGCGCAGGGAGCTCCTGAGAGCGGTTTGTGCCGAAAGAAGCCCGGGACCGGCACTTAGCTTCGGAGAGCTGCGTATCTGCGTCTTCTGCGTGTCTTGCCGCTCTACACTCAGCCAAAAGCTTTTCCACCATATCTTGCAAGGAGAAACTCTGCCAGGAAAGAAAACATCCAAAATCTTGTTCTAAAGCTTGCACGGGGGTCTGCAAAGAGTTTGGCAAGAATGAAAGGTAGTTGTCCAAAACTCGTTCTTTTCCAATAGAATAACCATGGAAAAGGCAGGAGAGTGGTAAAGTACTGTTTTCTCTAAGTCTGAATGCTGCCCACACTGTGCCTGCGTGCTGCAGCTTGCATCTTCGCCTTTGGGAAGCTGCCGCTCGCCGATTCTCCCGGAGGCGAAGAAGCGGCTTCTTCGCACACAGAGCATTGTGGCGAGCGCAGGGAGCTCCTGAGAGCGGTTTGTGCCGAAAGAAGCCCGGGACCGGCACTTAGCTTCGGAGAGCTGCGTATCTGCGTCTTCTGCGTGTCTTGCCGCTCTACACTCAGCCAAAAGCTTTTCCACCATATCTTGCAAGGAGAAACTCTGCCAGGAAAGAAAACATCCAAAATCTTGTTCTAAAGCTTGCACGGGGGTCTGCAAAGAGTTTGGCAAGAATGAAAGGTAGTTGTCCAAAACTCGTTCTTTTCCAATAGAATAACCATGGAAAAGGCAGGAGAGTGGTAAAGTACTGTTTTCTCTAAGTCTGAAGGCTGCCCACACTGTGCCTGTGTGCTGCAGCTTGCATCTTCGCCTTTGGCAAGCTGCCGCTCGCCGATTCTCCCGGAGGCGAAGAAGCGGCTTCTTCGCACACAGAGCATTGTGGCGAGCGCAGGGAGCTCCTGAGAGCGGTTTGTGCCGAAAGAAGCCCGGGACCGGCACTTAGCTTCGGAGAGCTGCGTATCTGCGTCTTCTGCGTGTCTTGCCGCTCTACACTCAGCCAAAAGCTTTTCCACCATATCTTGCAAGGAGAAACTCTGCCAGGAAAGAAAACATCCAAAATCTTGTTCTAAAGCTTGCACGGGGGTCTGCAAAGAGTTTGGCAAGAATGAAAGGTAGTTGTCCAAAACTCGTTCTTTTCCAATAGAATAACCATGGAAAAGGCAGGAGAGTGGTAAAGTACTGTTTTCTCTAAGTCTGAAGGCTGCCCACACTGTGCCTGTGTGCTGCACCTTGCATCTTCGCCTTTGGGAAGCTGCCGCTCGCCGATTCTCCCGCAGGCGAAGAAGCGGCTTCTTCGCACACAGAGCATTGTGGCGAGCGCAGGGAGCTCCTGAGAGCGGTTTGTGCCGAAAGAAGCCCGGGACCGGCACTTAGCTTCGGAGAGCTGCGTATCCGCGTCTTCTGCGTGTCTTGCCGCTCTACACTCAGCAAAAAGCTTTTCCACCATATCTTGCAAGGAGAAACTCTGCCAGGAAAGAAAACATCCAAAATCTGGTTCTAAAGCTTGCACGGGGGTCTGCAAAGAGTTTGGCAAGAATGAAAGGTAGTTGTCCAAAACTCGTTCTTTTCCAATAGAATAACCATGGAAAAGGCAGGAGAGTGGTAAAGTACTGTTTTCTCTAAGTCTGAAGGCTGCCCACACTGTGCCTGTGTGCTGCAGCTTGCATCTTCGCCTTTGGGAAGCTGCCGCTCGCCGATTCTCCCGCAGGCGAAGAAGCGGCTTCTTCGCACACAGAGCATTGTGGCGAGCGCAGGGAGCTCCTGAGAGCGGTTTGTGCCGAAAGAAGCCCGGGACCGGCACTTAGCTTCGGAGAGCTGCGTATCCGCGTCTTCTGCGTGTCTTGCCGCTCTACACTCAGCAAAAAGCTTTTCCACCATATCTTGCAAGGAGAAACTCTGCCAGGAAAGAAAACATCCAAAAACTTGTTCTAAAGCTTGCACGGGGGTCTGCAAAGAGTTTGGCAAGAATGAAAGGTAGTTGTCCAAAACTCGTTCTTTTCCAATAGAATAACCATGGAAAAGGCAGGAGAGTGGTAAAGTACTGTTTTCTCTAAGTCTGAATGCTGCCCACACTGTGCCTGTGTGCTGCAGCTTGCATCTTCGCCTTTGGGAAGCTGCCGCTCGCCGATTCTCCCGCAGGCGAAGAAGCGGCTTCTTCGCACACAGAGCATTGTGGCGAGCGCAGGGAGCTCCTGATTGTGGTTTGTGCCGAAAGAAGCCCGGGACCGGCACTTAGCTTCGGAGAGCTGCGTATCTGCGTCTTCTGCGTGTCTTGCCGCTCTACACTCAGCCAAAAGCTTTTCCACCATATCTTGCAAGGAGAAACTCTGCCAGGAAAGAAAACATCCAAAATCTTGTTCTAAAGCTTGCACGGGGGTCTGCAAAGAGTTTGGCAAGAATGAAAGGTAGTTGTCCAAAACTCGTTCTTTTCCAATAGAATAACCATGGAAAAGGCAGGAGAGTGGTAAAGTACTGTTTTCTCTAAGTCTGAAGGCTGCCCACACTGTGCCTGTGTGCCGCAGCTTGCATCTTCGCCTTTGGCAAGCTGCCGCTCGCCGATTCTCCCGCAGGCGAAGAAGCGGCTTCTTCGCACACAGAGCATTGTGGCGAGCGCAGGGAGCTCCTGAGAGCGGTTTGTGCCGAAAGAAGCCCGGGACCGGCACTTAGCTTCGGAGAGCTGCGTATCTGCGTCTTCTGTGTGTCTTGCCGCTCTACACTCAGCAAAAAGCTTTTCCACCATATCTTGCAAGGAGAAACTCTGCCAGGAAAGAAAACATCCAAAATCTTGTTCTAAAGCTTGCACGGGGGTCTGCAAAGAGTTTGGCAAGAATGAAAGGTAGTTGTCCAAAACTCGTTCTTTTCCAATAGAATAACCATGGATAAGGCAGGAGAGTGGTAAAGTACTGTTTTCTCTAAGTCTGAATGCTGCCCACACTGTGCCTGTGTGCTGCAGCTTGCATCTTCGCCTTTGGGAAGCTGCCGCTCGCCGATTCTCCCGGAGGCGAAGAAGCGGCTTCTTCGCACACAGAGCATTGTGGCGAGCGCAGGGAGCTCCTGAGAGCGGTTTGTGCCGAAAGAAGCCCGGGACCGGCACTTAGCTTCGGAGAGCTGCGTATCTGCGTCTTCTGCGTGTCTTGCCGCTCTACACTCAGCAAAAAGCTTTTCCACCATATCTTGCAAGGAGAAACTCTGCCAGGAAAGAAAACATCCAAAATCTTGTTCTAAAGCTTGCACGGGGGTCTGCAAAGAGTTTGGCAAGAATGAAAGGTAGTTGTCCAAAACTCGTTCTTTTCCAATAGAATAACCATGGAAAAGGCAGGAGAGTGGTAAAGTACTGTTTTCTCTAAGTCTCAAGGCTGCCCACACTGTGCCTGCGTGCTGCAGCTTGCATCTTCGCCTTTGGGAAGCTGCCGCTCGCCGATTCTCCCGGAGGCGAAGAAGCGGCTTCTTCGCACACAGAGCATTGTGGCGAGCGCAGGGAGCTCCTGAGAGCGGTTTGTGCCGAAAGAAGCCCGGGACCGGCACTTAGCTTCGGAGAGCTGCGTATCTGCGTCTTCTGCGTGTCTTGCCGCTCTACACTCAGCCAAAAGCTTTTCCACCATATCTTGCAAGGAGAAACTCTGCCAGGAAAGAAAACATCCAAAATCTTGTTCTAAAGCTTGCACGGGGGTCTGCAAAGAGTTTGGCAAGAATGAAAGGTAGTTGTCCAAAACTCGTTCTTTTCCAATAGAATAACCATGGAAAAGGCAGGAGAGTGGTAAAGTACTGTTTTCTCTAAGTCTGAAGGCTGCCCACACTGTGCCTGTGTGCCGCAGCTTGCATCTTCGCCTTTGGGAAGCTGCCGCTCGCCGATTCTCCCGGAGGCGAAGAAGCGGCTTCTTCGCACACAGAGCATTGTGGCGAGCGCAGGGAGCTCCTGAGAGCGGTTTGTGCCGAAAGAAGCCCGGGACCGGCACTTAGCTTCGGAGAGCTGCGTATCTGCGTCTTCTGCGTGTCTTGCCGCTCTACACTCAGCCAAAAGCTTTTCCACCATATCTTGCAAGGAGAAACTCTGCCAGGAAAGAAAACATCCAAAATCTTGTTCTAAAGCTTGCACGGGGGTCTGCAAAGAGTTTGGCAAGAATGAAAGGTAGTTGTCCAAAACTCGTTCTTTTCCAATAGAATAACCATGGAAAAGGCAGGAGAGTGGTAAAGTACTGTTTTCTCTAAGTCTGAAGGCTGCCCACACTGTGCCTGTGTGCCGCAGCTTGCATCTTCGCCTTTGGGAAGCTGCCGCTCGCCGATTCTCCCGCAGGCGAAGAAGCGGCTTCTTCGCACACAGAGCATTGTGGCGAGCGCAGGGAGCTCCTGAGAGCGGTTTGTGCCGAAAGAAGCCCGGGACCGGCACTTAGCTTCGGAGAGCTGCGTATCTGCGTCTTCTGCGTGTCTTGCCGCTCTACACTCAGCAAAAAGCTTTTCCACCATATCTTGCAAGGAGAAACTCTGCCAGGAAAGAAAACATCCAAAATCTGGTTCTAAAGCTTGCATGGGGGTCTGCAAAGAGTTTGGCAAGAATGAAAGGTAGTTGTCCAAAACTCGTTCTTTTCCAATAGAATAACCATGGAAAAGGCAGGAGAGTGGTAAAGTACTGTTTTCTCTAAGTCTGAAGGCTGCCCACACTGTGCCTGTGTGCTGCAGCTTGCATCTTCGCCTTTGCGAAGCTGCCGCTCGCCGATTCTCCCGGAGGCGAAGAAGCGGCTTCTTCGCACACAGAGCATTGTGGCGAGCGCAGGGAGCTCCTGAGAGCGGTTTGTGCCGAAAGAAGCCCGGGACCGGCACTTAGCTTCGGAGAGCTGCGTATCTGCGTCTTCTGCGTGTCTTGCCGCTCTACACTCAGCCAAAAGCTTTTCCACCATATCTTGCAAGGAGAAACTCTGCCAGGAAAGAAAACATCCAAAATCTTGTTCTAAAGCTTGCACGCAGGTCTGCAAAGAGTTTGGCAAGAATGAAAGGTAGTTGTCCAAAACTCGTTCTTTTCCAATAGAATAACCATGGAAAAGGCAGGAGAGTGGTAAAGTACTGTTTTCTCTAAGTCTGAAGGCTGCCCACACTGTGCCTGCGTGCTGCAGCTTGCATCTTCGCCTTTGGGAAGCTGCCGCTCGCCGATTCTCCCGGAGGCGAAGAAGCGGCTTCTTCGCACACAGAGCATTGTGGCGAGCGCAGGGAGCTCCTGAGAGCGGTTTGTGCCGAAAGAAGCCCGGGACCGGCACTTAGCTTCGGAGAGCTGCGTATCTGCGTCTTCTGCGTGTCTTGCCGCTCTACACTCAGCCAAAAGCTTTTCCACCATATCTTGCAAGGAGAAACTCTGCCAGGAAAGAAAACATCCAAAATCTTGTTCTAAAGCTTGCACGGGGGTCTGCAAAGAGTTTGGCAAGAATGAAAGGTAGTTGTCCAAAACTCGTTCTTTTCCAATAGAATAACCATGGAAAAGGCAGGAGAGTGGTAAAGTACTGTTTTCTCTAAGTCTGAAGGCTGCCCACACTGTGCCTGTGTGCTGCAGCTTGCATCTTCGCCTTTGGCAAGCTGCCGCTCGCCGATTCTCCCGGAGGCGAAGAAGCGGCTTCTTCGCACACAGAGCATTGTGGCGAGCGCAGGGAGCTCCTGAGAGCGGTTTGTGCCGAAAGAAGCCCGGGACCGGCACTTAGCTTCGGAGAGCTGCGTATCTGCGTCTTCTGCGTGTCTTGCCGCTCTACACTCAGCCAAAAGCTTTTCCACCATATCTTGCAAGGAGAAACTCTGCCAGGAAAGAAAACATCCAAAATCTTGTTCTAAAGCTTGCACGGGGGTCTGCAAAGAGTTTGGCAAGAATGAAAGGTAGTTGTCCAAAACTCGTTCTTTTCCAATAGAATAACCATGGAAAAGGCAGGAGAGTGGTAAAGTACTGTTTTCTCTAAGTCTGAATGCTGCCCACACTGTGCCTGTGTGCTGCACCTTGCATCTTCGCCTTTGGGAAGCTGCCGCTCGCCGATTCTCCCGCAGGCGAAGAAGCGGCTTCTTCGCACACAGAGCATTGTGGCGAGCGCAGGGAGCTCCTGAGAGCGGTTTGTGCCGAAAGAAGCCCGGGACCGGCACTTAGCTTCGGAGAGCTGCGTATCCGCGTCTTCTGCGTGTCTTGCCGCTCTACACTCAGCAAAAAGCTTTTCCACCATATCTTGCAAGGAGAAACTCTGCCAGGAAAGAAAACATCCAAAATCTGGTTCTAAAGCTTGCACGGGGGTCTGCAAAGAGTTTGGCAAGAATGAAAGGTAGTTGTCCAAAACTCGTTCTTTTCCAATAGAATAACCATGGAAAAGGCAGGAGAGTGGTAAAGTACTGTTTTCTCTAAGTCTGAATGCTGCCCACACTGTGCCTGTGTGCTGCAGCTTGCATCTTCGCCTTTGGGAAGCTGCCGCTCGCCGATTCTCCCGCAGGCGAAGAAGCGGCTTCTTCGCACACAGAGCATTGTGGCGAGCGCAGGGAGCTCCTGAGAGCGGTTTGTGCCGAAAGAAGCCCGGGACCGGCACTTAGCTTCGGAGAGCTGCGTATCCGCGTCTTCTGCGTGTCTTGCCGCTCTACACTCAGCAAAAAGCTTTTCCACCATATCTTGCAAGGAGAAACTCTGCCAGGAAAGAAAACATCCAAAAACTTGTTCTAAAGCTTGCACGGGGGTCTGCAAAGAGTTTGGCAAGAATGAAAGGTAGTTGTCCAAAACTCGTTCTTTTCCAATAGAATAACCATGGAAAAGGCAGGAGAGTGGTAAAGTACTGTTTTCTCTAAGTCTGAATGCTGCCCACACTGTGCCTGTGTGCTGCAGCTTGCATCTTCGCCTTTGGGAAGCTGCCGCTCGCCGATTCTCCCGCAGGCGAAGAAGCGGCTTCTTCGCACACAGAGCATTGTGGCGAGCGCAGGGAGCTCCTGAGAGCGGTTTGTGCCGAAAGAAGCCCGGGACCGGCACTTAGCTTCGGAGAGCTGCGTATCTGCGTCTTCTGCGTGTCTTGCCCGCTCTACACTCAGCCAAAAGCTTTTCCACCATATCTTGCAAGGAGAAACTCTGCCAGGAAAGAAAACATCCAAAATCTTGTTCTAAAGCTTGCACGGGGGTCTGCAAAGAGTTTGGCAAGAATGAAAGGTAGTTGTCCAAAACTCGTTCTTTTCCAATAGAATAACCATGGAAAAGGCAGGAGAGTGGTAAAGTACTGTTTTCTCTAAGTCTGAAGGCTGCCCACACTGTGCCTGTGTGCTGCAGCTTGCATCTTCGCCTTTGGGAAGCTGCCGCTCGCCGATTCTCCCGCAGGCGAAGAAGCGGCTTCTTCGCACACAGAGCATTGTGGCGAGCGCAGGGAGCTCCTGAGAGCGGTTTGTGCCGAAAGAAGCCCGGGACCGGCACTTAGCTTCGGAGAGCTGCGTATCTGCGTCTTCTGCGTGTCTTGCCGCTCTACACTCAGCCAAAAGCTTTTCCACCATATCTTGCAAGGAGAAACTCTGCCAGGAAAGAAAACATCCAAAATCTTGTTCTAAGCTTGCACGGGGGTCTGCAAAGAGTTTGGCAAGAATGAAAGGTAGTTGTCCAAAACTCGTTCTTTTCCAATAGAATAACCATGGAAAAGGCAGGAGAGTGGTAAAGTACTGTTTTCTCTAAGTCTGAATGCTGCCCACACTGTGCCTGTGTGCTGCACCTTGCATCTTCGCCTTTGGGAAGCTGCCGCTCGCCGATTCTCCCGCAGGCGAAGAAGCGGCTTCTTCGCACACAGAGCATTGTGGCGAGCGCAGGGAGCTCCTGAGAGCGGTTTGTGCCGAAAGAAGCCCGGGACCGGCACTTAGCTTCGGAGAGCTGCGTATCCGCGTCTTCTGCGTGTCTTGCCGCTCTACACTCAGCAAAAAGCTTTTCCACCATATCTTGCAAGGAGAAACTCTGCCAGGAAAGAAAACATCCAAAATCTGGTTCTAAAGCTTGCACGGGGGTCTGCAAAGAGTTTGGCAAGAATGAAAGGTAGTTGTCCAAAACTCGTTCTTTTCCAATAGAATAACCATGGAAAAGGCAGGAGAGTGGTAAAGTACTGTTTTCTCTAAGTCTGAAGGCTGCCCACACTGTGCCTGTGTGCTGCAGCTTGCATCTTCGCCTTTGGGAAGCTGCCGCTCGCCGATTCTCCCGCAGGCGAAGAAGCGGCTTCTTCGCACACAGAGCATTGTGGCGAGCGCAGGGAGCTCCTGAGAGCGGTTTGTGCCGAAAGAAGCCCGGGACCGGCACTTAGCTTCGGAGAGCTGCGTATCCGCGTCTTCTGCGTGTCTTGCCGCTCTACACTCAGCAAAAAGCTTTTCCACCATATCTTGCAAGGAGAAACTCTGCCAGGAAAGAAAACATCCAAAAACTTGTTCTAAAGCTTGCACGGGGGTCTGCAAAGAGTTTGGCAAGAATGAAAGGTAGTTGTCCAAAACTCGTTCTTTTCCAATAGAATAACCATGGAAAAGGCAGGAGAGTGGTAAAGTACTGTTTTCTCTAAGTCTGAATGCTGCCCACACTGTGCCTGTGTGCTGCAGCTTGCATCTTCGCCTTTGGGAAGCTGCCGCTCGCCGATTCTCCCGCAGGCGAAGAAGCGGCTTCTTCGCACACAGAGCATTGTGGCGAGCGCAGGGAGCTCCTGAGAGCGGTTTGTGCCGAAAGAAGCCCGGGACCGGCACTTAGCTTCGGAGAGCTGCGTATCTGCGTCTTCTGCGTGTCTTGCCGCTCTACACTCAGCAAAAAGCTTTTCCACCATATCTTGCAAGGAGAAACTCTGCCAGGAAAGAAAACATCCAAAATCTTGTTCTAAAGCTTGCACGGGGGTCTGCAAAGAGTTTGGCAAGAATGAAAGGTAGTTGTCCAAAACTCGTTCTTTTCCAATAGAATAACCATGGAAAAGGCAGGAGAGTGGTAAAGTACTGTTTTCTCTAAGTCTGAAGGCTGCCCACACTGTGCCTGTGTGCCGCAGCTTGCATCTTCGCCTTTGGGAAGCTGCCGCTCGCCGATTCTCCCGCAGGCGAAGAAGCGGCTTCTTCGCACACAGAGCATTGTGGCGAGCGCAGGGAGCTCCTGAGAGCGGTTTGTGCCGAAAGAAGCCCGGGACCGGCACTTAGCTTCGGAGAGCTGCGTATCTGCGTCTTCTGTGTGTCTTGCCGCTCTACACTCAGCAAAAAGCTTTTCCACCATATCTTGCAAGGAGAAACTCTGCCAGGAAAGAAAACATCCAAAATCTTGTTCTAAAGCTTGCACGGGGGTCTGCAAAGAGTTTGGCAAGAATGAAAGGTAGTTGTCCAAAACTCGTTCTTTTCCAATAGAATAACCATGGATAAGGCAGGAGAGTGGTAAAGTACTGTTTTCTCTAAGTCTGAATGCTGCCCACACTGTGCCTGTGTGCTGCAGCTTGCATCTTCGCCTTTGGGAAGCTGCCGCTCGCCGATTCTCCCGGAGGCGAAGAAGCGGCTTCTTCGCACACAGAGCATTGTGGCGAGCGCAGGGAGCTCCTGAGAGCGGTTTGTGCCGAAAGAAGCCCGGGACCGGCACTTAGCTTCGGAGAGCTGCGTATCTGCGTCTTCTGCGTGTCTTGCCGCTCTACACTCAGCAAAAAGCTTTTCCACCATATCTTGCAAGGAGAAACTCTGCCAGGAAAGAAAACATCCAAAATCTTGTTCTAAAGCTTGCACGGGGGTCTGCAAAGAGTTTGGCAAGAATGAAAGGTAGTTGTCCAAAACTCGTTCTTTTCCAATAGAATAACCATGGAAAAGGCAGGAGAGTGGTAAAGTACTGTTTTCTCTAAGTCTGAAGGCTGCCCACACTGTGCCTGCGTGCTGCAGCTTGCATCTTCGCCTTTGGGAAGCTGCCGCTCGCCGATTCTCCCGGAGGCGAAGAAGCGGCTTCTTCGCACACAGAGCATTGTGGCGAGCGCAGGGAGTTCCTGAGAGCGGTTTGTGCCGAAAGAAGCCCGGGACCGGCACTTAGCTTCGGAGAGCTGCGTATCTGCGTCTTCTGCGTGTCTTGCCGCTCTACACTCAGCCAAAAGCTTTTCCACCATATCTTGCAAGGAGAAACTCTGCCAGGAAAGAAAACATCCAAAATCTTGTTCTAAAGCTTGCACGGGGGTCTGCAAAGAGTTTGGCAAGAATGAAAGGTAGTTGTCCAAAACTCGTTCTTTTCCAATAGAATAACCATGGAAAAGGCAGGAGAGTGGTAAAGTACTGTTTTCTCTAAGTCTGAAGGCTGCCCACACTGTGCCTGTGTGCCGCAGCTTGCATCTTCGCCTTTGGGAAGCTGCCGCTCGCCGATTCTCCCGGAGGCGAAGAAGCGGCTTCTTCGCACACAGAGCATTGTGGCGAGCGCAGGGAGCTCCTGAGAGCGGTTTGTGCCGAAAGAAGCCCGGGACCGGCACTTAGCTTCGGAGAGCTGCGTATCTGCGTCTTCTGCGTGTCTTGCCGCTCTACACTCAGCCAAAAGCTTTTCCACCATATCTTGCAAGGAGAAACTCTGCCAGGAAAGAAAACATCCAAAATCTTGTTCTAAAGCTTGCACGGGGGTCTGCAAAGAGTTTGGCAAGAATGAAAGGTAGTTGTCCAAAACTCGTTCTTTTCCAATAGAATAACCATGGAAAAGGCAGGAGAGTGGTAAAGTACTGTTTTCTCTAAGTCTGAATGCTGCCCACACTGTGCCTGTTTGCTGCAGCTTGCATCTTCGCCTTTGGGAAGCTGCCGCTCGCCGATTCTCCCGCAGGCGAAGAAGCGGCTTCTTCGCACACAGAGCATTGTGGCGAGCGCAGGGAGCTCCTGAGAGCGGTTTGTGCCGAAAGAAGCCCGGGACCGGCACTTAGCTTCGGAGAGCTGCGTATCTGCGTCTTCTGCGTGTCTTGCCGCTCTACACTCAGCAAAAAGCTTTTCCACCATATCTTGCAAGGAGAAACTCTGCCAGGAAAGAAAACATCCAAAATCTGGTTCTAAAGCTTGCACGGGGGTCTGCAAAGAGTTTGGCAAGAATGAAAGGTAGTTGTCCAAAACTCGTTCTTTTCCAATAGAATAACCATGGAAAAGGCAGGAGAGTGGTAAAGTACTGTTTTCTCTAAGTCTGAAGGCTGCCCACACTGTGCCTGTGTGCTGCAGCTTGCATCTTCGCCTTTGCGAAGCTGCCGCTCGCCGATTCTCCCGGAGGCGAAGAAGCGGCTTCTTCGCACACAGAGCATTGTGGCGAGCGCAGGGAGCTCCTGAGAGCGGTTTGTGCCGAAAGAAGCCCGGGACCGGCACTTAGCTTCGGAGAGCTGCGTATCTGCGTCTTCTGCGTGTCTTGCCGCTCTACACTCAGCCAAAAGCTTTTCCACCATATCTTGCAAGGAGAAACTCTGCCAGGAAAGAAAACATCCAAAATCTTGTTCTAAAGCTTGCACGGGGGTCTGCAAAGAGTTTGGCAAGAATGAAAGGTAGTTGTCCAAAACTCGTTCTTTTCCAATAGAATAACCATGGATAAGGCAGGAGAGTGGTAAAGTACTGTTTTCTCTAAGTCTGAAGGCTGCCCACACTGTGCCTGTGTGCTGCAGCTTGCATCTTCGCCTTTGGGAAGCTGCCGCTCGCCGATTCTCCCGCAGGCGAAGAAGCGGCTTCTTCGCACACAGAGCATTGTGGCGAGCGCAGGGAGCTCCTGAGAGCGGTTTGTGCCGAAAGAAGCCCGGGACCGGCACTTAGCTTCGGAGAGCTGCGTATCTGCGTCTTCTGCGTGTCTTGCCGCTCTACACTCAGCAAAAAGCTTTTCCACCATATCTTGCAAGGAGAAACTCTGCCAGGAAAGAAAACATCCAAAATCTTGTTCTAAAGCTTGCACGGGGGTCTGCAAAGAGTTTGGCAAGAATGAAAGGTAGTTGTCCAAAACTCGTTCTTTTCCAATAGAATAACCATGGAAAAGGCAGGAGAGTGGTAAAGTACTGTTTTCTCTAAGTCTGAAGGCTGCCCACACTGTGCCTGTGTGCCGCAGCTTGCATCTTCGCCTTTGGGAAGCTGCCGCTCGCCGATTCTCCCGCAGGCGAAGAAGCGGCTTCTTCGCACACAGAGCATTGTGGCGAGCGCAGGGAGCTCCTGAGAGCGGTTTGTGCCGAAAGAAGCCCGGGACCGGCACTTAGCTTCGGAGAGCTGCGTATCTGCGTCTTCTGCGTGTCTTGCCGCTCTACACTCAGCAAAAAGCTTTTCCACCATATCTTGCAAGGAGAAACTCTGCCAGGAAAGAAAACATCCAAAATCTTGTTCTAAAGCTTGCACGGGGGTCTGCAAAGAGTTTGGCAAGAATGAAAGGTAGTTGTCCAAAACTCGTTCTTTTCCAATAG
The DNA here is from genome assembly GCF_037042795.1 of Molothrus aeneus. NCBI lineage: Eukaryota > Metazoa > Chordata > Aves > Passeriformes > Icteridae > Molothrus > Molothrus aeneus. The sequence goes on along the minus strand of NW_027099075.1, from coordinate 47,393 downwards.
AATAACCATGGAAAAGGCAGGAGAGTGGTAAAGTACTGTTTTCTCTAAGTCTGAATGCTGCCCACACTGTGCCTGCGTGCTGCAGCTTGCATCTTCGCCTTTGGGAAGCTGCCGCTCGCCGATTCTCCCGGAGGCGAAGAAGCGGCTTCTTCGCACACAGAGCATTGTGGCGAGCGCAGGGAGCTCCTGAGAGCGGTTTGTGCCGAAAGAAGCCCGGGACCGGCACTTAGCTTCGGAGAGCTGCGTATCTGCGTCTTCTGCGTGTCTTGCCGCTCTACACTCAGCAAAAAGCTTTTCCACCATATCTTGCAAGGAGAAACTCTGCCAGGAAAGAAAACATCCAAAATCTTGTTCTAAAGCTTGCACGGGGGTCTGCAAAGAGTTTGGCAAGAATGAAAGGTAGTTGTCCAAAACTCGTTCTTTTCCAATAGAATAACCATGGAAAAGGCAGGAGAGTGGTAAAGTACTGTTTTCTCTAAGTCTGAAGGCTGCCCACACTGTGCCTGTGTGCTGCAGCTTGCATCTTCGCCTTTGGGAAGCTGCCGCTCGCCGATTCTCCCGCAGGCGAAGAAGCGGCTTCTTCGCACACAGAGCATTGTGGCGAGCGCAGGGAGCTCCTGAGAGCGGTTTGTGCCGAAAGAAGCCCGGGACCGGCACTTAGCTTCGGAGAGCTGCGTATCTGCGTCTTCTGCGTGTCTTGCCGCTCTACACTCAGCAAAAAGCTTTTCCACCATATCTTGCAAGGAGAAACTCTGCCAGGAAAGAAAACATCCAAAATCTTGTTCTAAAGCTTGCACGGGGGTCTGCAAAGAGTTTGGCAAGAATGAAAGGTAGTTGTCCAAAACTCGTTCTTTTCCAATAGAATAACCATGGAAAAGGCAGGAGAGTGGTAAAGTACTGTTTTCTCTAAGTCTGAAGGCTGCCCACACTGTGCCTGTGTGCCGCAGCTTGCATCTTCGCCTTTGGGAAGCTGCCGCTCGCCGATTCTCCCGCAGGCGAAGAAGCGGCTTCTTCGCACACAGAGCATTGTGGCGAGCGCAGGGAGCTCCTGAGAGCGGTTTGTGCCGAAAGAAGCCCGGGACCGGCACTTAGCTTCGGAGAGCTGCGTATCTGCGTCTTCTGCGTGTCTTGCCGCTCTACACTCAGCCAAAAGCTTTTCCACCATATCTTGCAAGGAGAAACTCTGCCAGGAAAGAAAACATCCAAAATCTTGTTCTAAAGCTTGCACGGGGGTCTGCAAAGAGTTTGGCAAGAATGAAAGGTAGTTGTCCAAAACTCGTTCTTTTCCAATAGAATAACCATGGAAAAGGCAGGAGAGTGGTAAAGTACTGTTTTCTCTAAGTCTGAATGCTGCCCACACTGTGCCTGCGTGCTGCAGCTTGCATCTTCGCCTTTGGGAAGCTGCCGCTCGCCGATTCTCCCGGAGGCGAAGAAGCGGCTTCTTCGCACACAGAGCATTGTGGCGAGCGCAGGGAGCTCCTGAGAGCGGTTTGTGCCGAAAGAAGCCCGGGACCGGCACTTAGCTTCGGAGAGCTGCGTATCTGCGTCTTCTGCGTGTCTTGCCGCTCTACACTCAGCCAAAAGCTTTTCCACCATATCTTGCAAGGAGAAACTCTGCCAGGAAAGAAAACATCCAAAATCTTGTTCTAAAGCTTGCACGGGGGTCTGCAAAGAGTTTGGCAAGAATGAAAGGTAGTTGTCCAAAACTCGTTCTTTTCCAATAGAATAACCATGGAAAAGGCAGGAGAGTGGTAAAGTACTGTTTTCTCTAAGTCTGAAGGCTGCCCACACTGTGCCTGTGTGCTGCAGCTTGCATCTTCGCCTTTGGCAAGCTGCCGCTCGCCGATTCTCCCGGAGGCGAAGAAGCGGCTTCTTCGCACACAGAGCATTGTGGCGAGCGCAGGGAGCTCCTGAGAGCGGTTTGTGCCGAAAGAAGCCCGGGACCGGCACTTAGCTTCGGAGAGCTGCGTATCTGCGTCTTCTGCGTGTCTTGCCGCTCTACACTCAGCCAAAAGCTTTTCCACCATATCTTGCAAGGAGAAACTCTGCCAGGAAAGAAAACATCCAAAATCTTGTTCTAAAGCTTGCACGGGGGTCTGCAAAGAGTTTGGCAAGAATGAAAGGTAGTTGTCCAAAACTCGTTCTTTTCCAATAGAATAACCATGGAAAAGGCAGGAGAGTGGTAAAGTACTGTTTTCTCTAAGTCTGAAGGCTGCCCACACTGTGCCTGTGTGCTGCACCTTGCATCTTCGCCTTTGGGAAGCTGCCGCTCGCCGATTCTCCCGCAGGCGAAGAAGCGGCTTCTTCGCACACAGAGCATTGTGGCGAGCGCAGGGAGCTCCTGAGAGCGGTTTGTGCCGAAAGAAGCCCGGGACCGGCACTTAGCTTCGGAGAGCTGCGTATCCGCGTCTTCTGCGTGTCTTGCCGCTCTACACTCAGCAAAAAGCTTTTCCACCATATCTTGCAAGGAGAAACTCTGCCAGGAAAGAAAACATCCAAAATCTGGTTCTAAAGCTTGCACGGGGGTCTGCAAAGAGTTTGGCAAGAATGAAAGGTAGTTGTCCAAAACTCGTTCTTTTCCAATAGAATAACCATGGAAAAGGCAGGAGAGTGGTAAAGTACTGTTTTCTCTAAGTCTGAAGGCTGCCCACACTGTGCCTGCGTGCTGCAGCTTGCATCTTCGCCTTTGGGAAGCTGCCGCTCGCCGATTCTCCCGGAGGCGAAGAAGCGGCTTCTTCGCACACAGAGCATTGTGGCGAGCGCAGGGAGTTCCTGAGAGCGGTTTGTGCCGAAAGAAGCCCGGGACCGGCACTTAGCTTCGGAGAGCTGCGTATCCGCGTCTTCTGCGTGTCTTGCCGCTCTACACTCAGCCAAAAGCTTTTCCACCATATCTTGCAAGGAGAAACTCTGCCAGGAAAGAAAACATCCAAAATCTTGTTCTAAAGCTTGCACGGGGGTCTGCAAAGAGTTTGGCAAGAATGAAAGGTAGTTGTCCAAAACTCGTTCTTTTCCAATAGAATAACCATGGAAAAGGCAGGAGAGTGGTAAAGTACTGTTTTCTCTAAGTCTGAAGGCTGCCCACACTGTGCCTGTGTGCTGCAGCTTGCATCTTCGCCTTTGGGAAGCTGCCGCTCGCCGATTCTCCCGCAGGCGAAGAAGCGGCTTCTTCGCACACAGAGCATTGTGGCGAGCGCAGGGAGCTCCTGAGAGTGGTTTGTGCCGAAAGAAGCCCGGGACCGGCACTTAGCTTCGGAGAGCTGCGTATCTGCGTCTTCTGCGTGTCTTGCCGCTCTACACTCAGCCAAAAGCTTTTCCACCATATCTTGCAAGGAGAAACTCTGCCAGGAAAGAAAACATCCAAAATCTTGTTCTAAAGCTTGCACGGGGGTCTGCAAAGAGTTTGGCAAGAATGAAAGGTAGTTGTCCAAAACTCGTTCTTTTCCAATAGAATAACCATGGAAAAGGCAGGAGAGTGGTAAAGTACTGTTTTCTCTAAGTCTGAAGGCTGCCCACACTGTGCCTGTGTGCCGCAGCTTGCATCTTCGCCTTTGGCAAGCTGCCGCTCGCCGATTCTCCCGCAGGCGAAGAAGCGGCTTCTTCGCACACAGAGCATTGTGGCGAGCGCAGGGAGCTCCTGAGAGCGGTTTGTGCCGAAAGAAGCCCGGGACCGGCACTTAGCTTCGGAGAGCTGCGTATCTGCGTCTTCTGTGTGTCTTGCCGCTCTACACTCAGCAAAAAGCTTTTCCACCATATCTTGCAAGGAGAAACTCTGCCAGGAAAGAAAACATCCAAAATCTTGTTCTAAAGCTTGCACGGGGGTCTGCAAAGAGTTTGGCAAGAATGAAAGGTAGTTGTCCAAAACTCGTTCTTTTCCAATAGAATAACCATGGATAAGGCAGGAGAGTGGTAAAGTACTGTTTTCTCTAAGTCTGAATGCTGCCCACACTGTGCCTGTGTGCTGCAGCTTGCATCTTCGCCTTTGGGAAGCTGCCGCTCGCCGATTCTCCCGGAGGCGAAGAAGCGGCTTCTTCGCACACAGAGCATTGTGGCGAGCGCAGGGAGCTCCTGAGAGCGGTTTGTGCCGAAAGAAGCCCGGGACCGGCACTTAGCTTCGGAGAGCTGCGTATCTGCGTCTTCTGCGTGTCTTGCCGCTCTACACTCAGCAAAAAGCTTTTCCACCATATCTTGCAAGGAGAAACTCTGCCAGGAAAGAAAACATCCAAAATCTTGTTCTAAAGCTTGCACGGGGGTCTGCAAAGAGTTTGGCAAGAATGAAAGGTAGTTGTCCAAAACTCGTTCTTTTCCAATAGAATAACCATGGAAAAGGCAGGAGAGTGGTAAAGTACTGTTTTCTCTAAGTCTGAAGGCTGCCCACACTGTGCCTGCGTGCTGCAGCTTGCATCTTCGCCTTTGGGAAGCTGCCGCTCGCCGATTCTCCCGGAGGCGAAGAAGCAGCTTCTTCGCACACAGAGCATTGTGGCGAGCGCAGGGAGCTCCTGAGAGCGGTTTGTGCCGAAAGAAGCCCGGGACCGGCACTTAGCTTCGGAGAGCTGCGTATCTGCGTCTTCTGCGTGTCTTGCCGCTCTACACTCAGCCAAAAGCTTTTCCACCATATCTTGCAAGGAGAAACTCTGCCAGGAAAGAAAACATCCAAAATCTTGTTCTAAAGCTTGCACGGGGGTCTGCAAAGAGTTTGGCAAGAATGAAAGGTAGTTGTCCAAAACTCGTTCTTTTCCAATAGAATAACCATGGAAAAGGCAGGAGAGTGGTAAAGTACTGTTTTCTCTAAGTCTGAAGGCTGCCCACACTGTGCCTGTGTGCCGCAGCTTGCATCTTCGCCTTTGGGAAGCTGCCGCTCGCCGATTCTCCCGGAGGCGAAGAAGCGGCTTCTTCGCACACAGAGCATTGTGGCGAGCGCAGGGAGCTCCTGAGAGCGGTTTGTGCCGAAAGAAGCCCGGGACCGGCACTTAGCTTCGGAGAGCTGCGTATCTGCGTCTTCTGCGTGTCTTGCCGCTCTACACTCAGCCAAAAGCTTTTCCACCATATCTTGCAAGGAGAAACTCTGCCAGGAAAGAAAACATCCAAAATCTTGTTCTAAAGCTTGCACGGGGGTCTGCAAAGAGTTTGGCAAGAATGAAAGGTAGTTGTCCAAAACTCGTTCTTTTCCAATAGAATAACCATGGAAAAGGCAGGAGAGTGGTAAAGTACTGTTTTCTCTAAGTCTGAAGGCTGCCCACACTGTGCCTGTGTGCCGCAGCTTGCATCTTCGCCTTTGGGAAGCTGCCGCTCGCCGATTCTCCCGCAGGCGAAGAAGCGGCTTCTTCGCACACAGAGCATTGTGGCGAGCGCAGGGAGCTCCTGAGAGCGGTTTGTGCCGAAAGAAGCCCGGGACCGGCACTTAGCTTCGGAGAGCTGCGTATCTGCGTCTTCTGCGTGTCTTGCCGCTCTACACTCAGCAAAAAGCTTTTCCACCATATCTTGCAAGGAGAAACTCTGCCAGGAAAGAAAACATCCAAAATCTGGTTCTAAAGCTTGCATGGGGGTCTGCAAAGAGTTTGGCAAGAATGAAAGGTAGTTGTCCAAAACTCGTTCTTTTCCAATAGAATAACCATGGAAAAGGCAGGAGAGTGGTAAAGTACTGTTTTCTCTAAGTCTGAAGGCTGCCCACACTGTGCCTGTGTGCTGCAGCTTGCATCTTCGCCTTTGCGAAGCTGCCGCTCGCCGATTCTCCCGGAGGCGAAGAAGCGGCTTCTTCGCACACAGAGCATTGTGGCGAGCGCAGGGAGCTCCTGAGAGCGGTTTGTGCCGAAAGAAGCCCGGGACCGGCACTTAGCTTCGGAGAGCTGCGTATCTGCGTCTTCTGCGTGTCTTGCCGCTCTACACTCAGCCAAAAGCTTTTCCACCATATCTTGCAAGGAGAAACTCTGCCAGGAAAGAAAACATCCAAAATCTTGTTCTAAAGCTTGCACGCAGGTCTGCAAAGAGTTTGGCAAGAATGAAAGGTAGTTGTCCAAAACTCGTTCTTTTCCAATAGAATAACCATGGAAAAGGCAGGAGAGTGGTAAAGTACTGTTTTCTCTAAGTCTGAAGGCTGCCCACACTGTGCCTGCGTGCTGCAGCTTGCATCTTCGCCTTTGGGAAGCTGCCGCTCGCCGATTCTCCCGGAGGCGAAGAAGCGGCTTCTTCGCACACAGAGCATTGTGGCGAGCGCAGGGAGCTCCTGAGAGCGGTTTGTGCCGAAAGAAGCCCGGGACCGGCACTTAGCTTCGGAGAGCTGCGTATCTGCGTCTTCTGCGTGTCTTGCCGCTCTACACTCAGCCAAAAGCTTTTCCACCATATCTTGCAAGGAGAAACTCTGCCAGGAAAGAAAACATCCAAAATCTTGTTCTAAAGCTTGCACGGGGGTCTGCAAAGAGTTTGGCAAGAATGAAAGGTAGTTGTCCAAAACTCGTTCTTTTCCAATAGAATAACCATGGAAAAGGCAGGAGAGTGGTAAAGTACTGTTTTCTCTAAGTCTGAAGGCTGCCCACACTGTGCCTGTGTGCCGCAGCTTGCATCTTCGCCTTTGGGAAGCTGCCGCTCGCCGATTCTCCCGCAGGCGAAGAAGCGGCTTCTTCGCACACAGAGCATTGTGGCGAGCGCAGGGAGCTCCTGAGAGCGGTTTGTGCCGAAAGAAGCCCGGGACCGGCACTTAGCTTCGGAGAGCTGCGTATCTGCGTCTTCTGTGTGTCTTGCCGCTCTACACTCAGCAAAAAGCTTTTCCACCATATCTTGCAAGGAGAAACTCTGCCAGGAAAGAAAACATCCAAAATCTTGTTCTAAAGCTTGCACGGGGGTCTGCAAAGAGTTTGGCAAGAATGAAAGGTAGTTGTCCAAAACTCGTTCTTTTCCAATAGAATAACCATGGATAAGGCAGGAGAGTGGTAAAGTACTGTTTTCTCTAAGTCTGAATGCTGCCCACACTGTGCCTGTGTGCTGCAGCTTGCATCTTCGCCTTTGGGAAGCTGCCGCTCGCCGATTCTCCCGGAGGCGAAGAAGCGGCTTCTTCGCACACAGAGCATTGTGGCGAGCGCAGGGAGCTCCTGAGAGCGGTTTGTGCCGAAAGAAGCCCGGGACCGGCACTTAGCTTCGGAGAGCTGCGTATCTGCGTCTTCTGCGTGTCTTGCCGCTCTACACTCAGCAAAAAGCTTTTCCACCATATCTTGCAAGGAGAAACTCTGCCAGGAAAGAAAACATCCAAAATCTTGTTCTAAAGCTTGCACGGGGGTCTGCAAAGAGTTTGGCAAGAATGAAAGGTAGTTGTCCAAAACTCGTTCTTTTCCAATAGAATAACCATGGAAAAGGCAGGAGAGTGGTAAAGTACTGTTTTCTCTAAGTCTGAAGGCTGCCCACACTGTGCCTGTGTGCCGCAGCTTGCATCTTCGCCTTTGGGAAGCTGCCGCTCGCCGATTCTCCCGCAGGCGAAGAAGCGGCTTCTTCGCACACAGAGCATTGTGGCGAGCGCAGGGAGCTCCTGAGAGCGGTTTGTGCCGAAAGAAGCCCGGGACCGGCACTTAGCTTCGGAGAGCTGCGTATCTGCGTCTTCTGCGTGTCTTGCCGCTCTACACTCAGCCAAAAGCTTTTCCACCATATCTTGCAAGGAGAAACTCTGCCAGGAAAGAAAACATCCAAAATCTTGTTCTAAAGCTTGCACGGGGGTCTGCAAAGAGTTTGGCAAGAATGAAAGGTAGTTGTCCAAAACTCGTTCTTTTCCAATAGAATAACCATGGAAAAGGCAGGAGAGTGGTAAAGTACTGTTTTCTCTAAGTCTGAAGGCTGCCCACACTGTGCCTGTGTGCCGCAGCTTGCATCTTCGCCTTTGGGAAGCTGCCGCTCGCCGATTCTCCCGGAGGCGAAGAAGCGGCTTCTTCGCACACAGAGCATTGTGGCGAGCGCAGGGAGCTCCTGAGAGCGGTTTGTGCCGAAAGAAGCCCGGGACCGGCACTTAGCTTCGGAGAGCTGCGTATCTGCGTCTTCTGCGTGTCTTGCCGCTCTACACTCAGCCAAAAGCTTTTCCACCATATCTTGCAAGGAGAAACTCTGCCAGGAAAGAAAACATCCAAAATCTTGTTCTAAAGCTTGCACGGGGGTCTGCAAAGAGTTTGGCAAGAATGAAAGGTAGTTGTCCAAAACTCGTTCTTTTCCAATAGAATAACCATGGAAAAGGCAGGAGAGTGGTAAAGTACTGTTTTCTCTAAGTCTGAAGGCTGCCCACACTGTGCCTGTGTGCCGCAGCTTGCATCTTCGCCTTTGGGAAGCTGCCGCTCGCCGATTCTCCCGCAGGCGAAGAAGCGGCTTCTTCGCACACAGAGCATTGTGGCGAGCGCAGGGAGCTCCTGAGAGCGGTTTGTGCCGAAAGAAGCCCGGGACCGGCACTTAGCTTCGGAGAGCTGCGTATCTGCGTCTTCTGCGTGTCTTGCCGCTCTACACTCAGCAAAAAGCTTTTCCACCATATCTTGCAAGGAGAAACTCTGCCAGGAAAGAAAACATCCAAAATCTGGTTCTAAAGCTTGCACGGGGGTCTGCAAAGAGTTTGGCAAGAATGAAAGGTAGTTGTCCAAAACTCGTTCTTTTCCAATAGAATAACCATGGAAAAGGCAGGAGAGTGGTAAAGTACTGTTTTCTCTAAGTCTGAAGGCTGCCCACACTGTGCCTGTGTGCTGCAGCTTGCATCTTCGCCTTTGCGAAGCTGCCGCTCGCCGATTCTCCCGGAGGCGAAGAAGCGGCTTCTTCGCACACAGAGCATTGTGGCGAGCGCAGGGAGCTCCTGAGAGCGGTTTGTGCCGAAAGAAGCCCGGGACCGGCACTTAGCTTCGGAGAGCTGCGTATCTGCGTCTTCTGCGTGTCTTGCCGCTCTACACTCAGCCAAAAGCTTTTCCACCATATCTTGCAAGGAGAAACTCTGCCAGGAAAGAAAACATCCAAAATCTTGTTCTAAAGCTTGCACGGGGGTCTGCAAAGAGTTTGGCAAGAATGAAAGGTAGTTGTCCAAAACTCGTTCTTTTCCAATAGAATAACCATGGAAAAGGCAGGAGAGTGGTAAAGTACTGTTTTCTCTAAGTCTGAAGGCTGCCCACACTGTGCCTGTGTGCCGCAGCTTGCATCTTCGCCTTTGGGAAGCTGCCGCTCGCCGATTCTCCCGCAGGCGAAGAAGCGGCTTCTTCGCACACAGAGCATTGTGGCGAGCGCAGGGAGCTCCTGAGAGCGGTTTGTGCCGAAAGAAGCCCGGGACCGGCACTTAGCTTCGGAGAGCTGCGTATCTGCGTCTTCTGCGTGTCTTGCCGCTCTACACTCAGCAAAAAGCTTTTCCACCATATCTTGCAAGGAGAAACTCTGCCAGGAAAGAAAACATCCAAAATCTTGTTCTAAAGCTTGCACGGGGGTCTGCAAAGAGTTTGGCAAGAATGAAAGGTAGTTGTCCAAAACTCGTTCTTTTCCAATAGAATAACCATGGAAAAGGCAGGAGAGTGGTAAAGTACTGTTTTCTCTAAGTCTGAATGCTGCCCACACTGTGCCTGCGTGCTGCAGCTTGCATCTTCGCCTTTGGGAAGCTGTCGCTCGCCGATTCTCCCGGAGGCGAAGAAGCGGCTTCTTCGCACACAGAGCATTGTGGCGAGCGCAGGGAGCTCCTGAGAGCGGTTTGTGCCGAAAGAAGCCCGGGACCGGCACTTAGCTTCGGAGAGCTGCGTATCTGCGTCTTCTGCGTGTCTTGCCGCTCTACACTCAGCAAAAAGCTTTTCCACCATATCTTGCAAGGAGAAACTCTGCCAGGAAAGAAAACATCCAAAATCTTGTTCTAAAGCTTGCACGGGGGTCTGCAAAGAGTTTGGCAAGAATGAAAGGTAGTTGTCCAAAACTCGTTCTTTTCCAATAGAATAAACATGGATAAGGCAGGAGAGTGGTAAAGTACTGTTTTCTCTAAGTCTGAATGCTGCCCACACTGTGCCTGTTTGCTGCAGCTTGCATCTTCGCCTTTGGGAAGCTGCCGCTCGCCGATTCTCCCGGAGGCGAAGAAGCGGCTTCTTCACACACAGAGCATTGTGGCGAGCGCAGGGAGCTCCTGAGAGCGGTTTGTGCCGAAAGAAGCCCGGGACAGGCACTTAGCTTCGGAGAGCTGCGTATCTGCGTCTTCTGCGTGTCTTGCCGCTCTACACTCAGCAAAAAGCTTTTCCACCATATCTTGCAAGGAGAAACTCTGCCAGGAAAGAAAACATCCAAAATCTTGTTCTAAAGCTTGCACGGGGGTCTGCAAAGAGTTTGGCAAGAATGAAAGGTAGTTGTCCAAAACTCGTTCTTTTCCAATAGAATAACCATGGAAAAGGCAGGAGAGTGGTAAAGTACTGTTTTCTCTAAGTCTGAAGGCTGCCCACACTGTGCCTGTGTGCTGCAGCTTGCATCTTCGCCTTTGGGAAGCTGCCGCTCGCCGATTCTCCCGGAGGCGAAGAAGCGGCTTCTTCGCACACAGAGCATTGTGGCGAGCGCAGGGAGCTCCTGAGAGCGGTTTGTGCCGAAAGAAGCCCGGGACCGGCACTTAGCTTCGGAGAGCTGCGTATCTGCGTCTTCTGCGTGTCTTGCCGCTCTACACTCAGCCAAAAGCTTTTCCACCATATCTTGCAAGGAGAAACTCTGCCAGGAAAGAAAACATCCAAAATCTTGTTCTAAAGCTTGCACGCAGGTCTGCAAAGAGTTTGGCAAGAATGAAAGGTAGTTGTCCAAAACTCGTTCTTTTCCAATAGAATAACCATGGAAAAGGCAGGAGAGTGGTAAAGTACTGTTTTCTCTAAGTCTGAAGGCTGCCCACACTGTGCCTGTGTGCTGCAGCTTGCATCTTCGCCTTTGGCAAGCTGCCGCTCGCCGATTCTCCCGGAGGCGAAGAAGCGGCTTCTTCGCACACAGAGCATTGTGGCGAGCGCAGGGAGCTCCTGAGAGCGGTTTGTGCCGAAAGAAGCCCGGGACCGGCACTTAGCTTCGGAGAGCTGCGTATCTGCGTCTTCTGCGTGTCTTGCCGCTCTACACTCAGCCAAAAGCTTTTCCACCATATCTTGCAAGGAGAAACTCTGCCAGGAAAGAAAACATCCAAAATCTTGTTCTAAAGCTTGCACGGGGGTCTGCAAAGAGTTTGGCAAGAATGAAAGGTAGTTGTCCAAAACTCGTTCTTTTCCAATAGAATAACCATGGAAAAGGCAGGAGAGTGGTAAAGTACTGTTTTCTCTAAGTCTGAATGCTGCCCACACTGTGCCTGTGTGCTGCACCTTGCATCTTCGCCTTTGGGAAGCTGCCGCTCGCCGATTCTCCCGCAGGCGAAGAAGCGGCTTCTTCGCACACAGAGCATTGTGGCGAGCGCAGGGAGCTCCTGAGAGCGGTTTGTGCCGAAAGAAGCCCGGGACCGGCACTTAGCTTCGGAGAGCTGCGTATCCGCGTCTTCTGCGTGTCTTGCCGCTCTACACTCAGCAAAAAGCTTTTCCACCATATCTTGCAAGGAGAAACTCTGCCAGGAAAGAAAACATCCAAAATCTGGTTCTAAAGCTTGCACGGGGGTCTGCAAAGAGTTTGGCAAGAATGAAAGGTAGTTGTCCAAAACTCGTTCTTTTCCAATAGAATAACCATGGAAAAGGCAGGAGAGTGGTAAAGTACTGTTTTCTCTAAGTCTGAAGGCTGCCCACACTGTGCCTGTGTGCCGCAGCTTGCATCTTCGCCTTTGGGAAGCTGCCGCTCGCCGATTCTCCCGCAGGCGAAGAAGCGGCTTCTTCGCACACAGAGCATTGTGGCGAGCGCAGGGAGCTCCTGAGAGCGGTTTGTGCCGAAAGAAGCCCGGGACCGGCACTTAGCTTCGGAGAGCTGCGTATCCGCGTCTTCTGCGTGTCTTGCCGCTCTACACTCAGCAAAAAGCTTTTCCACCATATCTTGCAAGGAGAAACTCTGCCAGGAAAGAAAACATCCAAAAACTTGTTCTAAAGCTTGCACGGGGGTCTGCAAAGAGTTTGGCAAGAATGAAAGGTAGTTGTCCAAAACTCGTTCTTTTCCAATAGAATAACCATGGAAAAGGCAGGAGAGTGGTAAAGTACTGTTTTCTCTAAGTCTGAATGCTGCCCACACTGTGCCTGTGTGCTGCAGCTTGCATCTTCGCCTTTGGGAAGCTGCCGCTCGCCGATTCTCCCGCAGGCGAAGAAGCGGCTTCTTCGCACACAGAGCATTGTGGCGAGCGCAGGGAGCTCCTGAGAGCGGTTTGTGCCGAAAGAAGCCCGGGACCGGCACTTAGCTTCGGAGAGCTGCGTATCTGCGTCTTCTGCGTGTCTTGCCGCTCTACACTCAGCAAAAAGCTTTTCCACCATATCTTGCAAGGAGAAACTCTGCCAGGAAAGAAAACATCCAAAATCTTGTTCTAAAGCTTGCACGGGGGTCTGCAAAGAGTTTGGCAAGAATGAAAGGTAGTTGTCCAAAACTCGTTCTTTTCCAATAGAATAACCATGGAAAAGGCAGGAGAGTGGTAAAGTACTGTTTTCTCTAAGTCTGAAGGCTGCCCACACTGTGCCTGTGTGCCGCAGCTTGCATCTTCGCCTTTGGCAAGCTGCCGCTCGCCGATTCTCCCGCAGGCGAAGAAGCGGCTTCTTCGCACACAGAGCATTGTGGCGAGCGCAGGGAGCTCCTGAGAGCGGTTTGTGCCGAAAGAAGCCCGGGACCGGCACTTAGCTTCGGAGAGCTGCGTATCTGCGTCTTCTGCGTGTCTTGCCGCTCTACACTCAGCAAAAAGCTTTTCCACCATATCTTGCAAGGAGAAACTCTGCCAGGAAAGAAAACATCCAAAATCTTGTTCTAAAGCTTGCACGGGGGTCTGCAAAGAGTTTGGCAAGAATGAAAGGTAGTTGTCCAAAACTCGTTCTTTTCCAATAGAATAACCATGGAAAAGGCAGGAGAGTGGTAAAGTACTGTTTTCTCTAAGTCTGAAGGCTGCCCACACTGTGCCTGTGTGCCGCAGCTTGCATCTTCGCCTTTGGCAAGCTGCCGCTCGCCGATTCTCCCGCAGGCGAAGAAGCGGCTTCTTCGCACACAGAGCATTGTGGCGAGCGCAGGGAGCTCCTGAGAGCGGTTTGTGCCGAAAGAAGCCCGGGACCGGCACTTAGCTTCGGAGAGCTGCGTATCTGCGTCTTCTGCGTGTCTTGCCGCTCTACACTCAGCCAAAAGCTTTTCCACCATATCTTGCAAGGAGAAACTCTGCCAGGAAAGAAAACATCCAAAATCTTGTTCTAAAGCTTGCACGGGGGTCTGCAAAGAGTTTGGCAAGAATGAAAGGTAGTTGTCCAAAACTCGTTCTTTTCCAATAGAATAACCATGGAAAAGGCAGGAGAGTGGTAAAGTACTGTTTTCTCTAAGTCTGAAGGCTGCCCACACTGTGCCTGTGTGCCGCAGCTTGCATCTTCGCCTTTGGGAAGCTGCCGCTCGCCGATTCTCCCGGAGGCGAAGAAGCGGCTTCTTCGCACACAGAGCATTGTGGCGAGCGCAGGGAGCTCCTGAGAGCGGTTTGTGCCGAAAGAAGCCCGGGACCGGCACTTAGCTTCGGAGAGCTGCGTATCTGCGTCTTCTGCGTGTCTTGCCGCTCTACACTCAGCCAAAAGCTTTTCCACCATATCTTGCAAGGAGAAACTCTGCCAGGAAAGAAAACATCCAAAATCTTGTTCTAAAGCTTGCACGGGGGTCTGCAAAGAGTTTGGCAAGAATGAAAGGTAGTTGTCCAAAACTCGTTCTTTTCCAATAGAATAACCATGGAAAAGGCAGGAGAGTGGTAAAGTACTGTTTTCTCTAAGTCTGAAGGCTGCCCACACTGTGCCTGTGTGCCGCAGCTTGCATCTTCGCCTTTGGGAAGCTGCCGCTCGCCGATTCTCCCGCAGGCGAAGAAGCGGCTTCTTCGCACACAGAGCATTGTGGCGAGCGCAGGGAGCTCCTGAGAGCGGTTTGTGCCGAAAGAAGCCCGGGACCGGCACTTAGCTTCGGAGAGCTGCGTATCTGCGTCTTCTGCGTGTCTTGCCGCTCTACACTCAGCAAAAAGCTTTTCCACCATATCTTGCAAGGAGAAACTCTGCCAGGAAAGAAAACATCCAAAATCTGGTTCTAAAGCTTGCACGGGGGTCTGCAAAGAGTTTGGCAAGAATGAAAGGTAGTTGTCCAAAACTCGTTCTTTTCCAATAGAATAACCATGGAAAAGGCAGGAGAGTGGTAAAGTACTGTTTTCTCTAAGTCTGAAGGCTGCCCACACTGTGCCTGTGTGCTGCAGCTTGCATCTTCGCCTTTGCGAAGCTGCCGCTCGCCGATTCTCCCGGAGGCGAAGAAGCGGCTTCTTCGCACACAGAGCATTGTGGCGAGCGCAGGGAGCTCCTGAGAGCGGTTTGTGCCGAAAGAAGCCCGGGACCGGCACTTAGCTTCGGAGAGCTGCGTATCTGCGTCTTCTGCGTGTCTTGCCGCTCTACACTCAGCCAAAAGCTTTTCCACCATATCTTGCAAGGAGAAACTCTGCCAGGAAAGAAAACATCCAAAATCTTGTTCTAAAGCTTGCACGGGGGTCTGCAAAGAGTTTGGCAAGAATGAAAGGTAGTTGTCCAAAACTCGTTCTTTTCCAATAGAATAACCATGGATAAGGCAGGAGAGTGGTAAAGTACTGTTTTCTCTAAGTCTGAAGGCTGCCCACACTGTGCCTGTGTGCTGCAGCTTGCATCTTCGCCTTTGGGAAGCTGCCGCTCGCCGATTCTCCCGCAGGCGAAGAAGCGGCTTCTTCGCACACAGAGCATTGTGGCGAGCGCAGGGAGCTCCTGAGAGCGGTTTGTGCCGAAAGAAGCCCGGGACCGGCACTTAGCTTCGGAGAGCTGCGTATCTGCGTCTTCTGCGTGTCTTGCCGCTCTACACTCAGCAAAAAGCTTTTCCACCATATCTTGCAAGGAGAAACTCTGCCAGGAAAGAAAACATCCAAAATCTTGTTCTAAAGCTTGCACGGGGGTCTGCAAAGAGTTTGGCAAGAATGAAAGGTAGTTGTCCAAAACTCGTTCTTTTCCAATAGAATAACCATGGAAAAGGCAGGAGAGTGGTAAAGTACTGTTTTCTCTAAGTCTGAAGGCTGCCCACACTGTGCCTGTGTGCCGCAGCTTGCATCTTCGCCTTTGGGAAGCTGCCGCTCGCCGATTCTCCCGCAGGCGAAGAAGCGGCTTCTTCGCACACAGAGCATTGTGGCGAGCGCAGGGAGCTCCTGAGAGCGGTTTGTGCCGAAAGAAGCCCGGGACCGGCACTTAGCTTCGGAGAGCTGCGTATCTGCGTCTTCTGCGTGTCTTGCCGCTCTACACTCAGCAAAAAGCTTTTCCACCATATCTTGCAAGGAGAAACTCTGCCAGGAAAGAAAACATCCAAAATCTTGTTCTAAAGCTTGCACGGGGGTCTGCAAAGAGTTTGGCAAGAATGAAAGGTAGTTGTCCAAAACTCGTTCTTTTCCAATAGAATAACCATGGAAAAGGCAGGAGAGTGGTAAAGTACTGTTTTCTCTAAGTCTGAATGCTGCCCACACTGTGCCTGCGTGCTGCAGCTTGCATCTTCGCCTTTGGGAAGCTGTCGCTCGCCGATTCTCCCGGAGGCGAAGAAGCGGCTTCTTCGCACACAGAGCATTGTGGCGAGCGCAGGGAGCTCCTGAGAGCGGTTTGTGCCGAAAGAAGCCCGGGACCGGCACTTAGCTTCGGAGAGCTGCGTATCTGCGTCTTCTGCGTGTCTTGCCGCTCTACACTCAGCAAAAAGCTTTTCCACCATATCTTGCAAGGAGAAACTCTGCCAGGAAAGAAAACATCCAAAATCTTGTTCTAAAGCTTGCACGGGGGTCTGCAAAGAGTTTGGCAAGAATGAAAGGTAGTTGTCCAAAACTCGTTCTTTTCCAATAGAATAAACATGGATAAGGCAGGAGAGTGGTAAAGTACTGTTTTCTCTAAGTCTGAATGCTGCCCACACTGTGCCTGTTTGCTGCAGCTTGCATCTTCGCCTTTGGGAAGCTGCCGCTCGCCGATTCTCCCGGAGGCGAAGAAGCGGCTTCTTCACACACAGAGCATTGTGGCGAGCGCAGGGAGCTCCTGAGAGCGGTTTGTGCCGAAAGAAGCCCGGGACAGGCACTTAGCTTCGGAGAGCTGCGTATCTGCGTCTTCTGCGTGTCTTGCCGCTCTACACTCAGCAAAAAGCTTTTCCACCATATCTTGCAAGGAGAAACTCTGCCAGGAAAGAAAACATCCAAAATCTTGTTCTAAAGCTTGCACGGGGGTCTGCAAAGAGTTTGGCAAGAATGAAAGGTAGTTGTCCAAAACTCGTTCTTTTCCAATAGAATAACCATGGAAAAGGCAGGAGAGTGGTAAAGTACTGTTTTCTCTAAGTCTGAAGGCTGCCCACACTGTGCCTGTGTGCTGCAGCTTGCATCTTCGCCTTTGGGAAGCTGCCGCTCGCCGATTCTCCCGGAGGCGAAGAAGCGGCTTCTTCGCACACAGAGCATTGTGGCGAGCGCAGGGAGCTCCTGAGAGCGGTTTGTGCCGAAAGAAGCCCGGGACCGGCACTTAGCTTCGGAGAGCTGCGTATCTGCGTCTTCTGCGTGTCTTGCCGCTCTACACTCAGCCAAAAGCTTTTCCACCATATCTTGCAAGGAGAAACTCTGCCAGGAAAGAAAACATCCAAAATCTTGTTCTAAAGCTTGCACGCAGGTCTGCAAAGAGTTTGGCAAGAATGAAAGGTAGTTGTCCAAAACTCGTTCTTTTCCAATAGAATAACCATGGAAAAGGCAGGAGAGTGGTAAAGTACTGTTTTCTCTAAGTCTGAAGGCTGCCCACACTGTGCCTGTGTGCTGCAGCTTGCATCTTCGCCTTTGGCAAGCTGCCGCTCGCCGATTCTCCCGCAGGCGAAGAAGCGGCTTCTTCGCACACAGAGCATTGTGGCGAGCGCAGGGAGCTCCTGAGAGCGGTTTGTGCCGAAAGAAGCCCGGGACCGGCACTTAGCTTCGGAGAGCTGCGTATCTGCGTCTTCTGCGTGTCTTGCCGCTCTACACTCAGCCAAAAGCTTTTCCACCATATCTTGCAAGGAGAAACTCTGCCAGGAAAGAAAACATCCAAAATCTTGTTCTAAAGCTTGCACGGGGGTCTGCAAAGAGTTTGGCAAGAATGAAAGGTAGTTGTCCAAAACTCGTTCTTTTCCAATAGAATAACCATGGAAAAGGCAGGAGAGTGGTAAAGTACTGTTTTCTCTAAGTCTGAATGCTGCCCACACTGTGCCTGTGTGCTGCACCTTGCATCTTCGCCTTTGGGAAGCTGCCGCTCGCCGATTCTCCCGCAGGCGAAGAAGCGGCTTCTTCGCACACAGAGCATTGTGGCGAGCGCAGGGAGCTCCTGAGAGCGGTTTGTGCCGAAAGAAGCCCGGGACCGGCACTTAGCTTCGGAGAGCTGCGTATCCGCGTCTTCTGCGTGTCTTGCCGCTCTACACTCAGCAAAAAGCTTTTCCACCATATCTTGCAAGGAGAAACTCTGCCAGGAAAGAAAACATCCAAAATCTGGTTCTAAAGCTTGCACGGGGGTCTGCAAAGAGTTTGGCAAGAATGAAAGGTAGTTGTCCAAAACTCGTTCTTTTCCAATAGAATAACCATGGAAAAGGCAGGAGAGTGGTAAAGTACTGTTTTCTCTAAGTCTGAAGGCTGCCCACACTGTGCCTGTGTGCTGCAGCTTGCATCTTCGCCTTTGGGAAGCTGCCGCTCGCCGATTCTCCCGCAGGCGAAGAAGCGGCTTCTTCGCACACAGAGCATTGTGGCGAGCGCAGGGAGCTCCTGAGAGCGGTTTGTGCCGAAAGAAGCCCGGGACCGGCACTTAGCTTCGGAGAGCTGCGTATCCGCGTCTTCTGCGTGTCTTGCCGCTCTACACTCAGCAAAAAGCTTTTCCACCATATCTTGCAAGGAGAAACTCTGCCAGGAAAGAAAACATCCAAAAACTTGTTCTAAAGCTTGCACGGGGGTCTGCAAAGAGTTTGGCAAGAATGAAAGGTAGTTGTCCAAAACTCGTTCTTTTCCAATAGAATAACCATGGAAAAGGCAGGAGAGTGGTAAAGTACTGTTTTCTCTAAGTCTGAATGCTGCCCACACTGTGCCTGTGTGCTGCAGCTTGCATCTTCGCCTTTGGGAAGCTGCCGCTCGCCGATTCTCCCGCAGGCGAAGAAGCGGCTTCTTCGCACACAGAGCATTGTGGCGAGCGCAGGGAGCTCCTGAGAGCGGTTTGTGCCGAAAGAAGCCCGGGACCGGCACTTAGCTTCGGAGAGCTGCGTATCTGCGTCTTCTGCGTGTCTTGCCGCTCTACACTCAGCAAAAAGCTTTTCCACCATATCTTGCAAGGAGAAACTCTGCCAGGAAAGAAAACATCCAAAATCTTGTTCTAAAGCTTGCACGGGGGTCTGCAAAGAGTTTGGCAAGAATGAAAGGTAGTTGTCCAAAACTCGTTCTTTTCCAATAGAATAACCATGGAAAAGGCAGGAGAGTGGTAAAGTACTGTTTTCTCTAAGTCTGAAGGCTGCCCACACTGTGCCTGTGTGCCGCAGCTTGCATCTTCGCCTTTGGCAAGCTGCCGCTCGCCGATTCTCCCGCAGGCGAAGAAGCGGCTTCTTCGCACACAGAGCATTGTGGCGAGCGCAGGGAGCTCCTGAGAGCGGTTTGTGCCGAAAGAAGCCCGGGACCGGCACTTAGCTTCGGAGAGCTGCGTATCTGCGTCTTCTGCGTGTCTTGCCGCTCTACACTCAGCAAAAAGCTTTTCCACCATATCTTGCAAGGAGAAACTCTGCCAGGAAAGAAAACATCCAAAATCTTGTTCTAAAGCTTGCACGGGGGTCTGCAAAGAGTTTGGCAAGAATGAAAGGTAGTTGTCCAAAACTCGTTCTTTTCCAATAGAATAACCATGGAAAAGGCAGGAGAGTGGTAAAGTACTGTTTTCTCTAAGTCTGAAGGCTGCCCACACTGTGCCTGTGTGCCGCAGCTTGCATCTTCGCCTTTGGCAAGCTGCCGCTCGCCGATTCTCCCGCAGGCGAAGAAGCGGCTTCTTCGCACACAGAGCATTGTGGCGAGCGCAGGGAGCTCCTGAGAGCGGTTTGTGCCGAAAGAAGCCCGGGACCGGCACTTAGCTTCGGAGAGCTGCGTATCTGCGTCTTCTGCGTGTCTTGCCGCTCTACACTCAGCCAAAAGCTTTTCCACCATATCTTGCAAGGAGAAACTCTGCCAGGAAAGAAAACATCCAAAATCTTGTTCTAAAGCTTGCACGGGGGTCTGCAAAGAGTTTGGCAAGAATGAAAGGTAGTTGTCCAAAACTCGTTCTTTTCCAATAGAATAACCATGGAAAAGGCAGGAGAGTGGTAAAGTACTGTTTTCTCTAAGTCTGAAGGCTGCCCACACTGTGCCTGTGTGCCGCAGCTTGCATCTTCGCCTTTGGGAAGCTGCCGCTCGCCGATTCTCCCGGAGGCGAAGAAGCGGCTTCTTCGCACACAGAGCATTGTGGCGAGCGCAGGGAGCTCCTGAGAGCGGTTTGTGCCGAAAGAAGCCCGGGACCGGCACTTAGCTTCGGAGAGCTGCGTATCTGCGTCTTCTGCGTGTCTTGCCGCTCTACACTCAGCAAAAAGCTTTTCCACCATATCTTGCAAGGAGAAACTCTGCCAGGAAAGAAAACATCCAAAATCTTGTTCTAAAGCTTGCACGGGGGTCTGCAAAGAGTTTGGCAAGAATGAAAGGTAGTTGTCCAAAACTCGTTCTTTTCCAATAGAATAACCATGGAAAAGGCAGGAGAGTGGTAAAGTACTGTTTTCTCTAAGTCTGAAGGCTGCCCACACTGTGCCTGTGTGCCGCAGCTTGCATCTTCGCCTTTGGGAAGCTGCCGCTCGCCGATTCTCCCGCAGGCGAAGAAGCGGCTTCTTCGCACACAGAGCATTGTGGCGAGCGCAGGGAGCTCCTGAGAGCGGTTTGTGCCGAAAGAAGCCCGGGACCGGCACTTAGCTTCGGAGAGCTGCGTATCTGCGTCTTCTGCGTGTCTTGCCGCTCTACACTCAGCCAAAAGCTTTTCCACCATATCTTGCAAGGAGAAACTCTGCCAGGAAAGAAAACATCCAAAATCTGGTTCTAAAGCTTGCACGGGGGTCTGCAAAGAGTTTGGCAAGAATGAAAGGTAGTTGTCCAAAACTCGTTCTTTTCCAATAGAATAACCATGGAAAAGGCAGGAGAGTGGTAAAGTACTGTTTTCTCTAAGTCTGAAGGCTGCCCACACTGTGCCTGTGTGCTGCAGCTTGCATCTTCGCCTTTGCGAAGCTGCCGCTCGCCGATTCTCCCGGAGGCGAAGAAGCGGCTTCTTCGCACACAGAGCATTGTGGCGAGCGCAGGGAGCTCCTGAGAGCGGTTTGTGCCGAAAGAAGCCCGGGACCGGCACTTAGCTTCGGAGAGCTGCGTATCTGCGTCTTCTGCGTGTCTTGCCGCTCTACACTCAGCCAAAAGCTTTTCCACCATATCTTGCAAGGAGAAACTCTGCCAGGAAAGAAAACATCCAAAATCTTGTTCTAAAGCTTGCACGGGGGTCTGCAAAGAGTTTGGCAAGAATGAAAGGTAGTTGTCCAAAACTCGTTCTTTTCCAATAGAATAACCATGGATAAGGCAGGAGAGTGGTAAAGTACTGTTTTCTCTAAGTCTGAAGGCTGCCCACACTGTGCCTGTGTGCTGCAGCTTGCATCTTCGCCTTTGGGAAGCTGCCGCTCGCCGATTCTCCCGCAGGCGAAGAAGCGGCTTCTTCGCACACAGAGCATTGTGGCGAGCGCAGGGAGCTCCTGAGAGCGGTTTGTGCCGAAAGAAGCCCGGGACCGGCACTTAGCTTCGGAGAGCTGCGTATCTGCGTCTTCTGCGTGTCTTGCCGCTCTACACTCAGCAAAAAGCTTTTCCACCATATCTTGCAAGGAGAAACTCTGCCAGGAAAGAAAACATCCAAAATCTTGTTCTAAAGCTTGCACGGGGGTCTGCAAAGAGTTTGGCAAGAATGAAAGGTAGTTGTCCAAAACTCGTTCTTTTCCAATAGAATAACCATGGAAAAGGCAGGAGAGTGGTAAAGTACTGTTTTCTCTAAGTCTGAAGGCTGCCCACACTGTGCCTGTGTGCCGCAGCTTGCATCTTCGCCTTTGGGAAGCTGCCGCTCGCCGATTCTCCCGCAGGCGAAGAAGCGGCTTCTTCGCACACAGAGCATTGTGGCGAGCGCAGGGAGCTCCTGAGAGCGGTTTGTGCCGAAAGAAGCCCGGGACCGGCACTTAGCTTCGGAGAGCTGCGTATCTGCGTCTTCTGCGTGTCTTGCCGCTCTACACTCAGCAAAAAGCTTTTCCACCATATCTTGCAAGGAGAAACTCTGCCAGGAAAGAAAACATCCAAAATCTTGTTCTAAAGCTTGCACGCAGGTCTGCAAAGAGTTTGGCAAGAATGAAAGGTAGTTGTCCAAAACTCGTTCTTTTCCAATAGAATAACCATGGAAAAGGCAGGAGAGTGGTAAAGTACTGTTTTCTCTAAGTCTGAAGGCTGCCCACACTGTGCCTGTGTGCTGCAGCTTGCATCTTCGCCTTTGGGAAGCTGCCGCTCGCCGATTCTCCCGGAGGCGAAGAAGCGGCTTCTTCGCACACAGAGCATTGTGGCGAGCGCAGGGAGCTCCTGAGAGCGGTTTGTGCCGAAAGAAGCCCGGGACCGGCACTTAGCTTCGGAGAGCTGCGTATCTGCGTCTTCTGCGTGTCTTGCCGCTCTACACTCAGCCAAAAGCTTTTCCACCATATCTTGCAAGGAGAAACTCTGCCAGGAAAGAAAACATCCAAAATCTTGTTCTAAAGCTTGCACGGAGGTCTGCAAAGACTCTGGCAAGAATGAAAGGTAGTTGTCCAAAACTCGTTCTTTTCCAATAGAATAACCATGGAAAAGGCAGGAGAGTGGTAAAGTACTGTTTTCTCTAAGTCTGAAGGCTGCCCACACTGTGCCTGTGTGCTGCAGCTTACATCTTCGCCTTTGGGAAGCTGCCGCTCGCCGATTCTCCCGGAGGCGAAGAAGCGGCTTCTTCGCACACAGAGCATTGTGGCGAGCGCAGGGAGCTCCTGAGAGCGGTTTGTGCCGAAAGAAGCCCGGGACCGGCACTTAGCTTCGGAGAGCTGCGTATCTGCGTCTTCTGCGTGTCTTGCCGCTCTACACTCAGTCAAAAGCTTTTCCACCATATCTTGCAAGGAGAAACTCTGCCAGGAAAGAAAACATCCAAAATCTTGTTCTAAAGCTTGCACGGGGGTCTGCAAAGAGTTTGGCAAGAATGAAAGGTAGTTGTCCAAAACTCGTTCTTTTCCAATAGAATAACCATGGAAAAGGCAGGAGAGTGGTAAAGTACTGTTTTCTCTAAGTCTGAAGGCTGCCCACACTGTGCCTGTGTGCCGCAGCTTGCATCTTCGCCTTTGGGAAGCTGCCGCTCGCCGATTCTCCCGCAGGCGAAGAAGCGGCTTCTTCGCACACAGAGCATTGTGGCGAGCGCAGGGAGCTCCTGAGAGCGGTTTGTGCCGAAAGAAGCCCGGGACCGGCACTTAGCTTCGGAGAGCTGCGTATCTGCGTCTTCTGCGTGTCTTGCCGCTCTACACTCAGCAAAAAGCTTTTCCACCATATCTTGCAAGGAGAAACTCTGCCAGGAAAGAAAACATCCAAAATCTTGTTCTAAAGCTTGCACGGGGGTCTGCAAAGAGTTTGGCAAGAATGAAAGGTAGTTGTCCAAAACTCGTTCTTTTCCAATAGAATAACCATGGAAAAGGCAGGAGAGTGGTAAAGTACTGTTTTCTCTAAGTCTGAATGCTGCCCACACTGTGCCTGCGTGCTGCAGCTTGCATCTTCGCCTTTGGGAAGCTGCCGCTCGCCGATTCTCCCGGAGGCGAAGAAGCGGCTTCTTCGCACACAGAGCATTGTGGCGAGCGCAGGGAGCTCCTGAGAGCGGTTTGTGCCGAAAGAAGCCCGGGACCGGCACTTAGCTTCGGAGAGCTGCGTATCTGCGTCTTCTGCGTGTCTTGCCGCTCTACACTCAGCAAAAAGCTTTTCCACCATATCTTGCAAGGAGAAACTCTGCCAGGAAAGAAAACATCCAAAATCTTGTTCTAAAGCTTGCACGGGGGTCTGCAAAGAGTTTGGCAAGAATGAAAGGTAGTTGTCCAAAACTCGTTCTTTTCCAATAGAATAAACATGGATAAGGCAGGAGAGTGGTAAAGTACTGTTTTCTCTAAGTCTGAATGCTGCCCACACTGTGCCTGTTTGCTGCAGCTTGCATCTTCGCCTTTGGGAAGCTGCCGCTCGCCGATTCTCCCGGAGGCGAAGAAGCGGCTTCTTCACACACAGAGCATTGTGGCGAGCGCAGGGAGCTCCTGAGAGCGGTTTGTGCCGAAAGAAGCCCGGGACCGGCACTTAGCTTCGGAGAGCTGCGTATCTGCGTCTTCTGCGTGTCTTGCCGCTCTACACTCAGCAAAAAGCTTTTCCACCATATCTTGCAAGGAGAAACTCTGCCAGGAAAGAAAACATCCAAAATCTTGTTCTAAAGCTTGCACGGGGGTCTGCAAAGAGTTTGGCAAGAATGAAAGGTAGTTGTCCAAAACTCGTTCTTTTCCAATAGAATAACCATGGAAAAGGCAGGAGAGTGGTAAAGTACTGTTTTCTCTAAGTCTGAAGGCTGCCCACACTGTGCCTGTGTGCTGCAGCTTGCATCTTCGCCTTTGGGAAGCTGCCGCTCGCCGATTCTCCCGGAGGCGAAGAAGCGGCTTCTTCGCACACAGAGCATTGTGGCGAGCGCAGGGAGCTCCTGAGAGCGGTTTGTGCCGAAAGAAGCCCGGGACCGGCACTTAGCTTCGGAGAGCTGCGTATCTGCGTCTTCTGCGTGTCTTGCCGCTCTACACTCAGCAAAAAGCTTTTCCACCATATCTTGCAAGGAGAAACTCTGCCAGGAAAGAAAACATCCAAAATCTTGTTCTAAAGCTTGCACGCAGGTCTGCAAAGAGTTTGGCAAGAATGAAAGGTAGTTGTCCAAAACTCGTTCTTTTCCAATAGAATAACCATGGAAAAGGCAGGAGAGTGGTAAAGTACTGTTTTCTCTAAGTCTGAAGGCTGCCCACACTGTGCCTGTGTGCTGCAGCTTGCATCTTCGCCTTTGGGAAGCTGCCGCTCGCCGATTCTCCCGGAGGCGAAGAAGCGGCTTCTTCGCACACAGAGCATTGTGGCGAGCGCAGGGAGCTCCTGAGAGCGGTTTGTGCCGAAAGAAGCCCGGGACCGGCACTTAGCTTCGGAGAGCTGCGTATCTGCGTCTTCTGCGTGTCTTGCCGCTCTACACTCAGCCAAAAGCTTTTCCACCATATCTTGCAAGGAGAAACTCTGCCAGGAAAGAAAACATCCAAAATCTTGTTCTAAAGCTTGCACGGAGGTCTGCAAAGACTCTGGCAAGAATGAAAGGTAGTTGTCCAAAACTCGTTCTTTTCCAATAGAATAACCATGGAAAAGGCAGGAGAGTGGTAAAGTACTGTTTTCTCTAAGTCTGAAGGCTGCCCACACTGTGCCTGTGTGCTGCAGCTTACATCTTCGCCTTTGGGAAGCTGCCGCTCGCCGATTCTCCCGGAGGCGAAGAAGCGGCTTCTTCGCACACAGAGCATTGTGGCGAGCGCAGGGAGCTCCTGAGAGCGGTTTGTGCCGAAAGAAGCCCGGGACCGGCACTTAGCTTCGGAGAGCTGCGTATCTGCGTCTTCTGCGTGTCTTGCCGCTCTACACTCAGCCAAAAGCTTTTCCACCATATCTTGCAAGGAGAAACTCTGCCAGGAAAGAAAACATCCAAAATCTTGTTCTAAAGCTTGCACGGGGGTCTGCAAAGAGTTTGGCAAGAATGAAAGGTAGTTGTCCAAAACTCGTTCTTTTCCAATAGAATAACCATGGAAAAGGCAGGAGAGTGGTAAAGTACTGTTTTCTCTAAGTCTGAAGGCTGCCCACACTGTGCCTGTGTGCCGCAGCTTGCATCTTCGCCTTTGGGAAGCTGCCGCTCGCCGATTCTCCCGCAGGCGAAGAAGCGGCTTCTTCGCACACAGAGCATTGTGGCGAGCGCAGGGAGCTCCTGAGAGCGGTTTGTGCCGAAAGAAGCCCGGGACCGGCACTTAGCTTCGGAGAGCTGCGTATCTGCGTCTTCTGCGTGTCTTGCCGCTCTACACTCAGCAAAAAGCTTTTCCACCATATCTTGCAAGATGAAACTCTGCCAGGAAAGAAAACATCCAAAATCTTGTTCTAAAGCTTGCAAGGGGGTCTGCAAAGCGTTTGGCAAGAATGAAAGGTAGTTGTCCAAAACTCGTTCTTTTCCAATAGAATAACCATGGAAAAGGCAGGAGAGTGGTAAAGTACTGTTTTCTCGAAGTCTGAAGGCTGCCCACACTGTGCCTGCGTGCTGCAGCTTGCATCTTCGCCTTTGGGAAGCTGCCGCTCGCCGATTCTCCCGGAGGCGAAGAAGCGGCTTCTTCGCACACAGAGCATTGTGGCGAGCGCAGGGAGCTCCTGAGAGCGGTTTGTGCCGAAAGAAGCCCGGGACCGGCACTTAGCTTCGGAGAGCTGCGTATCTGCGTCTTCTGCGTGTCTTGCCGCTCTACACTCAGCAAAAAGCTTTTCCACCATATCTTGCAAGGAGAAACTCTGCCAGGAAAGAAAACATCCAAAATCTTGTTCTAAAGCTTGCACGGGGGTCTGCAAAGAGTTTGGCAAGAATGAAAGGTAGTTGTCCAAAACTCGTTCTTTTCCAATAGAATAACCATGGAAAAGGCAGGAGAGTGGTAAAGTACTGTTTTCTCGAAGTCTGAAGGCTGCCCACACTGTGCCTGTGTGCTGCAGCTTGCATCTTCGCCTTTGGGAAGCTGCCGCTCGCCGATTCTCCCGGAGGCGAAGAAGCGGCTTCTTCGCACACAGAGCATTGTGGCGAGCGCAGGGAGCTCCTGAGAGCGGTTTGTGCCGAAAGAAGCCCGGGACCGGCACTTAGCTTCGGAGAGCTGCGTATCTGCGTCTTCTGCGTGTCTTGCCGCTCTACACTCAGCAAAAAGCTTTTCCACCATATCTTGCAAGGAGAAACTCTGCCAGGAAAGAAAACATCCAAAATCTTGTTCTAAAGCTTGCACGGGGGTCTGCAAAGAGTTTGGCAAGAATGAAAGGTAGTTGTCCAAAACTCGTTCTTTTCCAATAGAATAACCATGGAAAAGGCAGGAGAGTGGTAAAGTACTGTTTTCTCTAAGTCTGAAGGCTGCCCACACTGTGCCTGTGTGCTGCAGCTTGCATCTTCGCCTTTGGGAAGCTGCCGCTCGCCGATTCTCCCGGAGGCGAAGAAGCGGCTTCTTCGCACACAGAGCATTGTGGCGAGCGCAGGGAGCTCCTGAGAGCGGTTTGTGCCGAAAGAAGCCCGGGACCGGCACTTAGCTTCGGAGAGCTGCGTATCTGCGTCTTCTGCGTGTCTTGCCGCTCTACACTCAGCAAAAAGCTTTTCCACCATATCTTGCAAGGAGAAACTCTGCCAGGAAAGAAAACATCCAAAATCTTGTTCTAAAGCTTGCACGGGGGTCTGCAAAGCGTTTGGCAAGAATGAAAGGTAGTTGTCCAAAACTCGTTCTTTTCCAATAGAATAACCATGGAAAAGGCAGGAGAGTGGTAAAGTACTGTTTTCTCGAAGTCTGAAGGCTGCCCACACTGTGCCTGCGTGCTGCAGCTTGCATCTTCGCCTTTGGGAAGCTGCCGCTCGCCGATTCTCCCGGAGGCGAAGAAGCGGCTTCTTCGCACACAGAGCATTGTGGCGAGCGCAGGGAGCTCCTGAGAGCGGTTTGTGCCGAAAGAAGCCCGGGACCGGCACTTAGCTTCGGAGAGCTGCGTATCTGCGTCTTCTGCGTGTCTTGCCGCTCTACACTCAGCAAAAAGCTTTTCCACCATATCTTGCAAGGAGAAACTCTGCCAGGAAAGAAAACATCCAAAATCTTGTTCTAAAGCTTGCACGGGGGTCTGCAAAGAGTTTGGCAAGAATGAAAGGTAGTTGTCCAAAACTCGTTCTTTTCCAATAGAATAACCATGGAAAAGGCAGGAGAGTGGTAAAGTACTGTTTTCTCGAAGTCTGAAGGCTGCCCACACTGTGCCTGTGTGCTGCAGCTTGCATCTTCGCCTTTGGGAAGCTGCCGCTCGCCGATTCTCCCGGAGGCGAAGAAGCGGCTTCTTCGCACACAGAGCATTGTGGCGAGCGCAGGGAGCTCCTGAGAGCGGTTTGTGCCGAAAGAAGCCCGGGACCGGCACTTAGCTTCGGAGAGCTGCGTATCTGCGTCTTCTGCGTGTCTTGCCGCTCTACACTCAGTAAAAAGCTTTTCCACCATATCTTGCAAGGAGAAACTCTGCCAGGAAAGAAAACATCCAAAATCTTGTTCTAAAGCTTGCAAGGGGGTCTGCAAAGCGTTTGGCAAGAATGAAAGGTAGTTGTCCAAAACTCGTTCTTTTCCAATAGAATAACCATGGAAAAGGCAGGAGAGTGGTAAAGTACTGTTTTCTCTAAGTCTGAAGGCTGCCCACACTGTGCCTGCGTGCTGCAGCTTGCATCTTCGCCTTTGGGAAGCTGCCGCTCGCCGATTCTCCCGGAGGCGAAGAAGCGGCTTCTTCGCACACAGAGCATTGTGGCGAGCGCAGGGAGCTCCTGAGAGCGGTTTGTGCCGAAAGAAGCCCGGGACCGGCACTTAGCTTCGGAGAGCTGCGTATCTGCGTCTTCTGCGTGTCTTGCCGCTCTACACTCAGCAAAAAGCTTTTCCACCATATCTTGCAAGGAGAAACTCTGCCAGGAAAGAAAACATCCAAAATCTTGTTCTAAAGCTTGCAAGGGGGTCTGCAAAGCGTTTGGCAAGAATGAAAGGTAGTTGTCCAAAACTCGTTCTTTTCCAATAGAATAACCATGGAAAAGGCAGGAGAGTGGTAAAGTACTGTTTTCTCGAAGTCTGAAGGCTGCCCACACTGTGCCTGTGTGCTGCAGCTTGCATCTTCGCCTTTGGGAAGCTGCCGCTCGCCGATTCTCCCGGAGGCGAAGAAGCGGCTTCTTCGCACACAGAGCATTGTGGCGAGCGCAGGGAGCTCCTGAGAGCGGTTTGTGCCGAAAGAAGCCCGGGACCGGCACTTAGCTTCGGAGAGCTGCGTATCTGCGTCTTCTGCGTGTCTTGCCGCTCTACACTCAGCAAAAAGCTTTTCCACCATATCTTGCAAGGAGAAACTCTGCCAGGAAAGAAAACATCCAAAATCTTGTTCTAAAGCTTGCAAGGGGGTCTGCAAAGCGTTTGGCAAGAATGAAAGGTAGTTGTCCAAAACTCGTTCTTTTCCAATAGAATAACCATGGAAAAGGCAGGAGAGTGGTAAAGTACTGTTTTCTCTAAGTCTGAAGGCTGCCCACACTGTGCCTGTGTGCTGCAGCTTGCATCTTCGCCTTTGGGAAGCTGCCGCTCGCCGATTCTCCCGGAGGCGAAGAAGCGGCTTCTTCGCACACAGAGCATTGTGGCGAGCGCAGGGAGCTCCTGAGAGCGGTTTGTGCCGAAAGAAGCCCGGGACCGGCACTTAGCTTCGGAGAGCTGCGTATCTGCGTCTTCTGCGTGTCTTGCCGCTCTACACTCAGCAAAAAGCTTTTCCACCATATCTTGCAAGGAGAAACTCTGCCAGGAAAGAAAACATCCAAAATCTTGTTCTAAAGCTTGCACGGGGGTCTGCAAAGAGTTTGGCAAGAATGAAAGGTAGTTGTCCAAAACTCGTTCTTTTCCAATAGAATAACCATGGAAAAGGCAGGAGAGTGGTAAAGTACTGTTTTCTCGAAGTCTGAAGGCTGCCCACACTGTGCCTGCGTGCTGCAGCTTGCATCTTCGCCTTTGGGAAGCTGCCGCTCGCCGATTCTCCCGGAGGCGAAGAAGCGGCTTCTTCGCACACAGAGCATTGTGGCGAGCGCAGGGAGCTCCTGAGAGCGGTTTGTGCCGAAAGAAGCCCGGGACCGGCACTTAGCTTCGGAGAGCTGCGTATCTGCGTCTTCTGCGTGTCTTGCCGCTCTACACTCAGTAAAAAGCTTTTCCACCATATCTTGCAAGGAGAAACTCTGCCAGGAAAGAAAACATCCAAAATCTTGTTCTAAAGCTTGCACGGGGGTCTGCAAAGAGTTTGGCAAGAATGAAAGGTAGTTGTCCAAAACTCGTTCTTTTCCAATAGAATAACCATGGAAAAGGCAGGAGAGTGGTAAAGTACTGTTTTCTCGAAGTCTGAAGGCTGCCCACACTGTGCCTGTGTGCTGCAGCTTGCATCTTCGCCTTTGGGAAGCTGCCGCTCGCCGATTCTCCCGGAGGCGAAGAAGCGGCTTCTTCGCACACAGAGCATTGTGGCGAGCGCAGGGAGCTCCTGAGAGCGGTTTGTGCCGAAAGAAGCCCGGGACCGGCACTTAGCTTCGGAGAGCTGCGTATCTGCGTCTTCTGCGTGTCTTGCCGCTCTACACTCAGCAAAAAGCTTTTCCACCATATCTTGCAAGGAGAAACTCTGCCAGGAAAGAAAACATCCAAAATCTTGTTCTAAAGCTTGCACGGGGGTCTGCAAAGAGTTTGGCAAGAATGAAAGGTAGTTGTCCAAAACTCGTTCTTTTCCAATAGAATAACCATGGAAAAGGCAGGAGAGTGGTAAAGTACTGTTTTCTCTAAGTCTGAAGGCTGCCCACACTGTGCCTGTGTGCTGCAGCTTGCATCTTCGCCTTTGGGAAGCTGCCGCTCGCCGATTCTCCCGGAGGCGAAGAAGCGGCTTCTTCGCACACAGAGCATTGTGGCGAGCGCAGGGAGCTCCTGAGAGCGGTTTGTGCCGAAAGAAGCCCGGGACCGGCACTTAGCTTCGGAGAGCTGCGTATCTGCGTCTTCTGCGTGTCTTGCCGCTCTACACTCAGCAAAAAGCTTTTCCACCATATCTTGCAAGGAGAAACTCTGCCAGGAAAGAAAACATCCAAAATCTTGTTCTAAAGCTTGCACGGGGGTCTGCAAAGAGTTTGGCAAGAATGAAAGGTAGTTGTCCAAAACTCGTTCTTTTCCAATAGAATAACCATGGAAAAGGCAGGAGAGTGGTAAAGTACTGTTTTCTCTAAGTCTGAAGGCTGCCCACACTGTGCCTGCGTGCTGCAGCTTACATCTTCGCCTTTGGGAAGCTGCCGCTCGCCGATTCTCCCGGAGGCGAAGAAGCGGCTTCTTCGCACACAGAGCATTGTGGCGAGCGCAGGGAGCTCCTGAGAGCGGTTTGTGCCGAAAGAAGCCCGGGACCGGCACTTAGCTTCGGAGAGCTGCGTATCTGCGTCTTCTGCGTGTCTTGCCGCTCTACACTCAGTAAAAAGCTTTTCCACCATATCTTGCAAGGAGAAACTCTGCCAGGAAAGAAAACATCCAAAATCTTGTTCTAAAGCTTGCACGGGGGTCTGCAAAGAGTTTGGCAAGAATGAAAGGTAGTTGTCCAAAACTCGTTCTTTTCCAATAGAATAACCATGGAAAAGGCAGGAGAGTGGTAAAGTACTGTTTTCTCTAAGTCTGAAGGCTGCCCACACTGTGCCTGTGTGCTGCAGCTTGCATCTTCGCCTTTGGGAAGCTGCCGCTCGCCGATTCTCCCGGAGGCGAAGAAGCGGCTTCTTCGCACACAGAGCATTGTGGCGAGCGCAGGGAGCTCCTGAGAGCGGTTTGTGCCGAAAGAAGCCCGGGACCGGCACTTAGCTTCGGAGAGCTGCGTATCTGCGTCTTCTGCGTGTCTTGCCGCTCTACACTCAGCAAAAAGCTTTTCCACCATATCTTGCAAGGAGAAACTCTGCCAGGAAAGAAAACATCCAAAATCTTGTTCTAAAGCTTGCAAGGGGGTCTGCAAAGCGTTTGGCAAGAATGAAAGGTAGTTGTCCAAAACTCGTTCTTTTCCAATAGAATAACCATGGAAAAGGCAGGAGAGTGGTAAAGTACTGTTTTCTCTAAGTCTGAAGGCTGCCCACACTGTGCCTGCGTGCTGCAGCTTGCATCTTCGCCTTTGGGAAGCTGCCGCTCGCCGATTCTCCCGGAGGCGAAGAAGCGGCTTCTTCGCACACAGAGCATTGTGGCGAGCGCAGGGAGCTCCTGAGAGCGGTTTGTGCCGAAAGAAGCCCGGGACCGGCACTTAGCTTCGGAGAGCTGCGTATCTGCGTCTTCTGCGTGTCTTGCCGCTCTACACTCAGCAAAAAGCTTTTCCACCATATCTTGCAAGGAGAAACTCTGCCAGGAAAGAAAACATCCAAAATCTTGTTCTAAAGCTTGCACGGGGGTCTGCAAAGAGTTTGGCAAGAATGAAAGGTAGTTGTCCAAAACTCGTTCTTTTCCAATAGAATAACCATGGAAAAGGCAGGAGAGTGGTAAAGTACTGTTTTCTCGAAGTCTGAAGGCTGCCCACACTGTGCCTGTGTGCCGCAGCTTGCATCTTCGCCTTTGGGAAGCTGCCGCTCGCCGATTCTCCCGGAGGCGAAGAAGCGGCTTCTTCGCACACAGAGCATTGTGGCGAGCGCAGGGAGCTCCTGAGAGCGGTTTGTGCCGAAAGAAGCCCGGGACCGGCACTTAGCTTCGGAGAGCTGCGTATCTGCGTCTTCTGCGTGTCTTGCCGCTCTACACTCAGCAAAAAGCTTTTCCACCATATCTTGCAAGGAGAAACTCTGCCAGGAAAGAAAACATCCAAAATCTTGTTCTAAAGCTTGCACGGGGGTCTGCAAAGAGTTTGGCAAGAATGAAAGGTAGTTGTCCAAAACTCGTTCTTTTCCAATAGAATAACCATGGAAAAGGCAGGAGAGTGGTAAAGTACTGTTTTCTCGAAGTCTGAAGGCTGCCCACACTGTGCCTGTGTGCTGCAGCTTGCATCTTCGCCTTTGGGAAGCTGCCGCTCGCCGATTCTCCCGGAGGCGAAGAAGCGGCTTCTTCGCACACAGAGCATTGTGGCGAGCGCAGGGAGCTCCTGAGAGCGGTTTGTGCCGAAAGAAGCCCGGGACCGGCACTTAGCTTCGGAGAGCTGCGTATCTGGGTCTTCTGCGTGTCTTGCCGCTCTACACTCAGCCAAAAGCTTTTCCACCATATCTTGCAAGGAGAAACTCTGCCAGGAAAGAAAACATCCAAAATCTTGTTCTAAAGCTTGCACGGGGGTCTGCAAAGAGTTTGGCAAGAATGAAAGGTAGTTGTCCAAAACTCGTTCTTTTCCAATAGAATAACCATGGAAAAGGCAGGAGAGTGGTAAAGTACTGTTTTCTCGAAGTCTGAAGGCTGCCCACACTGTGCCTGTGTGCTGCAGCTTGCATCTTCGCCTTTGGCAAGCTGCCGCTCGCCGATTCTCCCGGAGGCGAAGAAGCGGCTTCTTCGCACACAGAGCATTGTGGCGAGCGCAGGGAGCTCCTGAGAGCGGTTTGTGCCGAAAGAAGCCCGGGACCGGCACTTAGCTTCGGAGAGCTGCGTATCTGCGTCTTCTGCGTGTCTTGCCGCTCTACACTCAGCAAAAAGCTTTTCCACCATATCTTGCAAGGAGAAACTCTGCCAGGAAAGAAAACATCCAAAATCTTGTTCTAAAGCTTGCAAGGGGGTCTGCAAAGCGTTTGGCAAGAATGAAAGGTAGTTGTCCAAAACTCGTTCTTTTCCAATAGAATAACCATGGAAAAGGCAGGAGAGTGGTAAAGTACTGTTTTCTCTAAGTCTGAAGGCTGCCCACACTGTGCCTGCGTGCTGCAGCTTGCATCTTCGCCTTTGGGAAGCTGCCGCTCGCCGATTCTCCCGGAGGCGAAGAAGCGGCTTCTTCGCACACAGAGCATTGTGGCGAGCGCAGGGAGCTCCTGAGAGCGGTTTGTGCCGAAAGAAGCCCGGGACCGGCACTTAGCTTCGGAGAGCTGCGTATCTGCGTCTTCTGCGTGTCTTGCCGCTCTACACTCAGCAAAAAGCTTTTCCACCATATCTTGCAAGGAGAAACTCTGCCAGGAAAGAAAACATCCAAAATCTTGTTCTAAAGCTTGCAAGGGGGTCTGCAAAGCGTTTGGCAAGAATGAAAGGTAGTTGTCCAAAACTCGTTCTTTTCCAATAGAATAACCATGGAAAAGGCAGGAGAGTGGTAAAGTACTGTTTTCTCTAAGTCTGAAGGCTGCCCACACTGTGCCTGCGTGCTGCAGCTTGCATCTTCGCCTTTGGGAAGCTGCCGCTCGCCGATTCTCCCGGAGGCGAAGAAGCGGCTTCTTCGCACACAGAGCATTGTGGCGAGCGCAGGGAGCTCCTGAGAGCGGTTTGTGCCGAAAGAAGCCCGGGACCGGCACTTAGCTTCGGAGAGCTGCGTATCTGCGTCTTCTGCGTGTCTTGCCGCTCTACACTCAGCAAAAAGCTTTTCCACCATATCTTGCAAGGAGAAACTCTGCCAGGAAAGAAAACATCCAAAATCTTGTTCTAAAGCTTGCACGGGGGTGTGCAAAGAGTTTGGCAAGAATGAAAGGTAGTTGTCCAAAACTCGTTCTTTTCCAATAGAATAACCATGGAAAAGGCAGGAGAGTGGTAAAGTACTGTTTTCTCTAAGTCTGAAGGCTGCCCACACTGTGCCTGTGTGCTGCAGCTTGCATCTTCGCCTTTGGCAAGCTGCCGCTCGCCGATTCTCCCGGAGGCGAAGAAGCGGCTTCTTCGCACACAGAGCATTGTGGCGAGCGCAGGGAGCTCCTGAGAGCGGTTTGTGCCGAAAGAAGCCCGGGACCGGCACTTAGCTTCGGAGAGCTGCGTATCTGGGTCTTCTGCGTGTCTTGCCGCTCTACACTCAGCCAAAAGCTTTTCCACCATATCTTGCAAGGAGAAACTCTGCCAGGAAAGAAAACATCCAAAATCTTGTTCTAAAGCTTGCACGGGGGTCTGCAAAGAGTTTGGCAAGAATGAAAGGTAGTTGTCCAAAACTCGTTCTTTTCCAATAGAATAACCATGGAAAAGGCAGGAGAGTGGTAAAGTACTGTTTTCTCGAAGTCTGAAGGCTGCCCACACTGTGCCTGTGTGCTGCAGCTTGCATCTTCGCCTTTGGGAAGCTGCCGCTCGCCGATTCTCCCGGAGGCGAAGAAGCGGCTTCTTCGCACACAGAGCATTGTGGCGAGCGCAGGGAGCTCCTGAGAGCGGTTTGTGCCGAAAGAAGCCCGGGACCGGCACTTAGCTTCGGAGAGCTGCGTATCTGCGTCTTCTGCGTGTCTTGCCGCTCTACACTCAGCAAAAAGCTTTTCCACCATATCTTGCAAGGAGAAACTCTGCCAGGAAAGAAAACATCCAAAATCTTGTTCTAAAGCTTGCACGGGGGTCTGCAAAGAGTTTGGCAAGAATGAAAGGTAGTTGTCCAAAACTCGTTCTTTTCCAATAGAATAACCATGGAAAAGGCAGGAGAGTGGTAAAGTACTGTTTTCTCGAA
Source organism: Molothrus aeneus (assembly GCF_037042795.1). Lineage (NCBI taxonomy): Eukaryota > Metazoa > Chordata > Aves > Passeriformes > Icteridae > Molothrus > Molothrus aeneus. Next base: position 12,865 of record NW_027099075.1, on the reverse strand, counting down.
GTCTGAAGGCTGCCCACACTGTGCCTGTGTGCTGCAGCTTGCATCTTCGCCTTTGGGAAGCTGCCGCTCGCCGATTCTCCCGGAGGCGAAGAAGCGGCTTCTTCGCACACAGAGCATTGTGGCGAGCGCAGGGAGCTCCTGAGAGCGGTTTGTGCCGAAAGAAGCCCGGGACCGGCACTTAGCTTCGGAGAGCTGCGTATCTGCGTCTTCTGCGTGTCTTGCCGCTCTACACTCAGCAAAAAGCTTTTCCACCATATCTTGCAAGGAGAAACTCTGCCAGGAAAGAAAACATCCAAAATCTTGTTCTAAAGCTTGCACGGGGGTCTGCAAAGAGTTTGGCAAGAATGAAAGGTAGTTGTCCAAAACTCGTTCTTTTCCAATAGAATAACCATGGAAAAGGCAGGAGAGTGGTAAAGTACTGTTTTCTCGAAGTCTGAAGGCTGCCCACACTGTGCCTGTGTGCTGCAGCTTGCATCTTCGCCTTTGGGAAGCTGCCGCTCGCCGATTCTCCCGGAGGCGAAGAAGCGGCTTCTTCGCACACAGAGCATTGTGGCGAGCGCAGGGAGCTCCTGAGAGCGGTTTGTGCCGAAAGAAGCCCGGGACTGGCACTTAGCTTCGGAGAGCTGCGTATCTGCGTCTTCTGCGTGTCTTGCCGCTCTACACTCAGCAAAAAGCTTTTCCACCATATCTTGCAAGGAGAAACTCTGCCAGGAAAGAAAACATCCAAAATCTTGTTCTAAAGCTTGCACGGGGGTCTGCAAAGAGTTTGGCAAGAATGAAAGGTAGTTGTCCAAAACTCGTTCTTTTCCAATAGAATAACCATGGAAAAGGCAGGAGAGTGGTAAAGTACTGTTTTCTCGAAGTCTGAAGGCTGCCCACACTGTGCCTGTGTGCTGCAGCTTGCATCTTCGCCTTTGGGAAGCTGCCGCTCGCCGATTCTCCCGGAGGCGAAGAAGCGGCTTCTTCGCACACAGAGCATTGTGGCGAGCGCAGGGAGCTCCTGAGAGCGGTTTGTGCCGAAAGAAGCCCGGGACCGGCACTTAGCTTCGGAGAGCTGCGTATCTGCGTCTTCTGCGTGTCTTGCCGCTCTACACTCAGCAAAAAGCTTTTCCACCATATCTTGCAAGGAGAAACTCTGCCAGGAAAGAAAACATCCAAAATCTTGTTCTAAAGCTTGCAAGGGGGTCTGCAAAGCGTTTGGCAAGAATGAAAGGTAGTTGTCCAAAACTCGTTCTTTTCCAATAGAATAACCATGGAAAAGGCAGGAGAGTGGTAAAGTACTGTTTTCTCTAAGTCTGAAGGCTGCCCACACTGTGCCTGTGTGCTGCAGCTTGCATCTTCGCCTTTGGGAAGCTGCCGCTCGCCGATTCTCCCGGAGGCGAAGAAGCGGCTTCTTCGCACACAGAGCATTGTGGCGAGCGCAGGGAGCTCCTGAGAGCGGTTTGTGCCGAAAGAAGCCCGGGACCGGCACTTAGCTTCGGAGAGCTGCGTATCTGCGTCTTCTGCGTGTCTTGCCGCTCTACACTCAGCAAAAAGCTTTTCCACCATATCTTGCAAGGAGAAACTCTGCCAGGAAAGAAAACATCCAAAATCTTGTTCTAAAGCTTGCACGGGGGTCTGCAAAGAGTTTGGCAAGAATGAAAGGTAGTTGTCCAAAACTCGTTCTTTTCCAATAGAATAACCATGGAAAAGGCAGGAGAGTGGTAAAGTACTGTTTTCTCGAAGTCTGAAGGCTGCCCACACTGTGCCTGTGTGCTGCAGCTTGCATCTTCGCCTTTGGGAAGCTGCCGCTCGCCGATTCTCCCGGAGGCGAAGAAGCGGCTTCTTCGCACACAGAGCATTGTGGCGAGCGCAGGGAGCTCCTGAGAGCGGTTTGTGCCGAAAGAAGCCCGGGACCGGCACTTAGCTTCGGAGAGCTGCGTATCTGCGTCTTCTGCGTGTCTTGCCGCTCTACACTCAGTAAAAAGCTTTTCCACCATATCTTGCAAGGAGAAACTCTGCCAGGAAAGAAAACATCCAAAATCTTGTTCTAAAGCTTGCACGGGGGTCTGCAAAGAGTTTGGCAAGAATGAAAGGTAGTTGTCCAAAACTCGTTCTTTTCCAATAGAATAACCATGGAAAAGGCAGGAGAGTGGTAAAGTACTGTTTTCTCGAAGTCTGAAGGCTGCCCACATTGTGCCTGTGTGCTGCAGCTTGCATCTTCGCCTTTGGGAAGCTGCCGCTCGCCGATTCTCCAGGAGGCGAAGAAGCGGCTTCTTCGCACACAGAGCATTGTGGCGAGCGCAGGGAGCTCCTGAGAGCGGTTTGTGCCGAAAGAAGCCCGGGACCGGCACTTAGCTTCGGAGAGCTGCGTATCTGCGTCTTCTGCGTGTCTTGCCGCTCTACACTCAGCAAAAAGCTTTTCCACCATATCTTGCAAGGAGAAACTCTGCCAGGAAAGAAAACATCCAAAATCTTGTTCTAAAGCTTGCACGGGGGTCTGCAAAGAGTTTGGCAAGAATGAAAGGTAGTTGTCCAAAACTCGTTCTTTTCCAATAGAATAACCATGGAAAAGGCAGGAGAGTGGTAAAGTACTGTTTTCTCTAAGTCTGAAGGCTGCCCACACTGTGCCTGTGTGCTGCAGCTTGCATCTTCGCCTTTGGGAAGCTGCCGCTCGCCGATTCTCCCGGAGGCGAAGAAGCGGCTTCTTCGCACACAGAGCATTGTGGCGAGCGCAGGGAGCTCCTGAGAGCGGTTTGTGCCGAAAGAAGCCCGGGACCGGCACTTAGCTTCGGAGAGCTGCGTATCTGCGTCTTCTGCGTGTCTTGCCGCTCTACACTCAGCAAAAAGCTTTTCCACCATATCTTGCAAGGAGAAACTCTGCCAGGAAAGAAAACATCCAAAATCTTGTTCTAAAGCTTGCAAGGGGGTCTGCAAAGCGTTTGGCAAGAATGAAAGGTAGTTGTCCAAAACTCGTTCTTTTCCAATAGAATAACCATGGAAAAGGCAGGAGAGTGGTAAAGTACTGTTTTCTCGAAGTCTGAAGGCTGCCCACACTGTGCCTGTGTGCTGCAGCTTGCATCTTCGCCTTTGGGAAGCTGCCGCTCGCCGATTCTCCCGGAGGCGAAGAAGCGGCTTCTTCGCACACAGAGCATTGTGGCGAGCGCAGGGAGCTCCTGAGAGCGGTTTGTGCCGAAAGAAGCCCGGGACCGGCACTTAGCTTCGGAGAGCTGCGTATCTGCGTCTTCTGCGTGTCTTGCCGCTCTACACTCAGCAAAAAGCTTTTCCACCATATCTTGCAAGGAGAAACTCTGCCAGGAAAGAAAACATCCAAAATCTTGTTCTAAAGCTTGCACGGGGGTCTGCAAAGAGTTTGGCAAGAATGAAAGGTAGTTGTCCAAAAATCGTTCTTTTCCAATAGAATAACCATGGAAAAGGCAGGAGAGTGGTAAAGTACTGTTTTCTCTAAGTCTGAAGGCTGCCCACACTGTGCCTGTGTGCTGCAGCTTGCATCTTCGCCTTTGGGAAGCTGCCGCTCGCCGATTCTCCCGGAGGCGAAGAAGCGGCTTCTTCGCACACAGAGCATTGTGGCGAGCGCAGGGAGCTCCTGAGAGCGGTTTGTGCCGAAAGAAGCCCGGGACCGGCACTTAGCTTCGGAGAGCTGCGTATCTGCGTCTTCTGCGTGTCTTGCCGCTCTACACTCAGCAAAAAGCTTTTCCACCATATCTTGCAAGGAGAAACTCTGCCAGGAAAGAAAACATCCAAAATCTTGTTCTAAAGCTTGCAAGGGGGTCTGCAAAGCGTTTGGCAAGAATGAAAGGTAGTTGTCCAAAACTCGTTCTTTTCCAATAGAATAACCATGGAAAAGGCAGGAGAGTGGTAAAGTACTGTTTTCTCTAAGTCTGAAGGCTGCCCACACTGTGCCTGCGTGCTGCAGCTTGCATCTTCGCCTTTGGGAAGCTGCCGCTCGCCGATTCTCCCGCAGGCGAAGAAGCGGCTTCTTCGCACACAGAGCATTGTGGCGAGCGCAGGGAGCTCCTGAGAGCGGTTTGTGCCGAAAGAAGCCCGGGACCGGCACTTAGCTTCGGAGAGCTGCGTATCTGCGTCTTCTGCGTGTCTTGCCGCTCTACACTCAGCAAAAAGCTTTTCCACCATATCTTGCAAGGAGAAACTCTGCCAGGAAAGAAAACATCCAAAATCTTGTTCTAAAGCTTGCACGGGGGTCTGCAAAGAGTTTGGCAAGAATGAAAGGTAGTTGTCCAAAACTCGTTCTTTTCCAATAGAATAACCATGGAAAAGGCAGGAGAGTGGTAAAGTACTGTTTTCTCTAAGTCTGAAGGCTGCCCACACTGTGCCTGTGTGCTGCAGCTTGCATCTTCGCCTTTGGCAAGCTGCCGCTCGCCGATTCTCCCGGAGGCGAAGAAGCGGCTTCTTCGCACACAGAGCATTGTGGCGAGCGCAGGGAGCTCCTGAGAGCGGTTTGTGCCGAAAGAAGCCCGGGACCGGCACTTAGCTTCGGAGAGCTGCGTATCTGCGTCTTCTGCGTGTCTTGCCGCTCTACACTCAGCAAAAAGCTTTTCCACCATATCTTGCAAGGAGAAACTCTGCCAGGAAAGAAAACATCCAAAATCTTGTTCTAAAGCTTGCACGGGGGTCTGCAAAGAGTTTGGCAAGAATGAAAGGTAGTTGTCCAAAACTCGTTCTTTTCCAATAGAATAACCATGGAAAAGGCAGGAGAGTGGTAAAGTACTGTTTTCTCGAAGTCTGAAGGCTGCCCACACTGTGCCTGTGTGCTGCAGCTTGCATCTTCGCCTTTGGGAAGCTGCCGCTCGCCGATTCTCCCGGAGGCGAAGAAGCGGCTTCTTCGCACACAGAGCATTGTGGCGAGCGCAGGGAGCTCCTGAGAGCGGTTTGTGCCGAAAGAAGCCCGGGACCGGCACTTAGCTTCGGAGAGCTGCGTATCTGCGTCTTCTGCGTGTCTTGCCGCTCTACACTCAGTAAAAAGCTTTTCCACCATATCTTGCAAGGAGAAACTCTGCCAGGAAAGAAAACATCCAAAATCTTGTTCTAAAGCTTGCACGGGGGTCTGCAAAGAGTTTGGCAAGAATGAAAGGTAGTTGTCCAAAACTCGTTCTTTTCCAATAGAATAACCATGGAAAAGGCAGGAGAGTGGTAAAGTACTGTTTTCTCGAAGTCTGAAGGCTGCCCACACTGTGCCTGTGTGCTGCAGCTTGCATCTTCGCCTTTGGGAAGCTGCCGCTCGCCGATTCTCCCGGAGGCGAAGAAGCGGCTTCTTCGCACACAGAGCATTGTGGCGAGCGCAGGGAGCTCCTGAGAGCGGTTTGTGCCGAAAGAAGCCCGGGACCGGCACTTAGCTTCGGAGAGCTGCGTATCTGCGTCTTCTGCGTGTCTTGCCGCTCTACACTCAGCAAAAAGCTTTTCCACCATATCTTGCAAGGAGAAACTCTGCCAGGAAAGAAAACATCCAAAATCTTGTTCTAAAGCTTGCACGGGGGTCTGCAAAGAGTTTGGCAAGAATGAAAGGTAGTTGTCCAAAACTCGTTCTTTTCCAATAGAATAACCATGGAAAAGGCAGGAGAGTGGTAAAGTACTGTTTTCTCGAAGTCTGAAGGCTGCCCACACTGTGCCTGTGTGGTGCAGCTTGCATCTTCGCCTTTGGGAAGCTGCCGCTCGCCGATTCTCCCGGAGGCGAAGAAGCGGCTTCTTCGCACACAGAGCATTGTGGCGAGCGCAGGGAGCTCCTGAGAGCGGTTTGTGCCGAAAGAAGCCCGGGACCGGCACTTAGCTTCGGAGAGCTGCGTATCTGCGTCTTCTGCGTGTCTTGCCGCTCTACACTCAGCAAAAAGCTTTTCCACCATATCTTGCAAGGAGAAACTCTGCCAGGAAAGAAAACATCCAAAATCTTGTTCTAAAGCTTGCAAGGGGGTCTGCAAAGCGTTTGGCAAGAATGAAAGGTAGTTGTCCAAAACTCGTTCTTTTCCAATAGAATAACCATGGAAAAGGCAGGAGAGTGGTAAAGTACTGTTTTCTCGAAGTCTGAAGGCTGCCCACACTGTGCCTGCGTGCTGCAGCTTGCATCTTCGCCTTTGGGAAGCTGCCGCTCGCCGATTCTCCCGGAGGCGAAGAAGCGGCTTCTTCGCACACAGAGCATTGTGGCGAGCGCAGGGAGCTCCTGAGAGCGGTTTGTGCCGAAAGAAGCCCGGGACCGGCACTTAGCTTCGGAGAGCTGCGTATCTGCGTCTTCTGCGTGTCTTGCCGCTCTACACTCAGCAAAAAGCTTTTCCACCATATCTTGCAAGGAGAAACTCTGCCAGGAAAGAAAACATCCAAAATCTTGTTCTAAAGCTTGCACGGGGGTCTGCAAAGAGTTTGGCAAGAATGAAAGGTAGTTGTCCAAAACTCGTTCTTTTCCAATAGAATAACCATGGAAAAGGCAGGAGAGTGGTAAAGTACTGTTTTCTCTAAGTCTGAAGGCTGCCCACACTGTGCCTGTGTGCCGCAGCTTGCATCTTCGCCTTTGGGAAGCTGCCGCTCGCCGATTCTCCCGGAGGCGAAGAAGCGGCTTCTTCGCACACAGAGCATTGTGGCGAGCGCAGGGAGCTCCTGAGAGCGGTTTGTGCCGAAAGAAGCCCGGGACCGGCACTTAGCTTCGGAGAGCTGCGTATCTGCGTCTTCTGCGTGTCTTGCCGCTCTACACTCAGCAAAAAGCTTTTCCACCATATCTTGCAAGGAGAAACTCTGCCAGGAAAGAAAACATCCAAAATCTTTCCTCCTCTACATCAAAAAAGCTTGCACGGGGGTCTGCAAAGAGTTTGGCAAGAATGAAAGGTAGTTGTCCAAAACTCGTTCTTTTCCAATAGAATAACCATGGAAAAGGCAGGAGAGTGGTAAAGTACTGTTTTCTCTAAGTCTGAAGGCTGCCCACACTGTGCCTGTGTGCTGCAGCTTGCATCTTCGCCTTTGGGAAGCTGCCGCTCGCCGATTCTCCCGGAGGCGAAGAAGCGGCTTCTTCGCACACAGAGCATTGTGGCGAGCGCAGGGAGCTCCTGAGAGCGGTTTGTGCCGAAAGAAGCCCGGGACCGGCACTTAGCTTCGGAGAGCTGCGTATCTGCGTCTTCTGCGTGTCTTGCCGCTCTACACTCAGCAAAAAGCTTTTCCACCATATCTTGCAAGGAGAAACTCTGCCAGGAAAGAAAACATCCAAAATCTTGTTCTAAAGCTTGCAAGGGGGTCTGCAAAGCGTTTGGCAAGAATGAAAGGTAGTTGTCCAAAACTCGTTCTTTTCCAATAGAATAACCATGGAAAAGGCAGGAGAGTGGTAAAGTACTGTTTTCTCGAAGTCTGAAGGCTGCCCACACTGTGCCTGCGTGCTGCAGCTTGCATCTTCGCCTTTGGGAAGCTGCCGCTCGCCGATTCTCCCGGAGGCGAAGAAGCGGCTTCTTCGCACACAGAGCATTGTGGCGAGCGCAGGGAGCTCCTGAGAGCGGTTTGTGCCGAAAGAAGCCCGGGACCGGCACTTAGCTTCGGAGAGCTGCGTATCTGCGTCTTCTGCGTGTCTTGCCGCTCTACACTCAGCAAAAAGCTTTTCCACCATATCTTGCAAGGAGAAACTCTGCCAGGAAAGAAAACATCCAAAATCTTGTTCTAAAGCTTGCACGGGGGTCTGCAAAGAGTTTGGCAAGAATGAAAGGTAGTTGTCCAAAACTCGTTCTTTTCCAATAGAATAACCATGGAAAAGGCAGGAGAGTGGTAAAGTACTGTTTTCTCGAAGTCTGAAGGCTGCCCACACTGTGCCTGTGTGCTGCAGCTTGCATCTTCGCCTTTGGGAAGCTGCCGCTCGCCGATTCTCCCGGAGGCGAAGAAGCGGCTTCTTCGCACACAGAGCATTGTGGCGAGCGCAGGGAGCTCCTGAGAGCGGTTTGTGCCGAAAGAAGCCCGGGACCGGCACTTAGCTTCGGAGAGCTGCGTATCTGCGTCTTCTGCGTGTCTTGCCGCTCTACACTCAGCAAAAAGCTTTTCCACCATATCTTGCAAGGAGAAACTCTGCCAGGAAAGAAAACATCCAAAATCTTGTTCTAAAGCTTGCACGGGGGTCTGCAAAGAGTTTGGCAAGAATGAAAGGTAGTTGTCCAAAACTCGTTCTTTTCCAATAGAATAACCATGGAAAAGGCAGGAGAGTGGTAAAGTACTGTTTTCTCGAAGTCTGAAGGCTGCCCACACTGTGCCTGTGTGCTGCAGCTTGCATCTTCGCCTTTGGGAAGCTGCCGCTCGCCGATTCTCCCGGAGGCGAAGAAGCGGCTTCTTCGCACACAGAGCATTGTGGCGAGCGCAGGGAGCTCCTGAGAGCGGTTTGTGCCGAAAGAAGCCCGGGACCGGCACTTAGCTTCGGAGAGCTGCGTATCTGCGTCTTCTGCGTGTCTTGCCGCTCTACACTCAGCAAAAAGCTTTTCCACCATATCTTGCAAGGAGAAACTCTGCCAGGAAAGAAAACATCCAAAATCTTGTTCTAAAGCTTGCACGGGGGTCTGCAAAGAGTTTGGCAAGAATGAAAGGTAGTTGTCCAAAACTCGTTCTTTTCCAATAGAATAACCATGGAAAAGGCAGGAGAGTGGTAAAGTACTGTTTTCTCGAAGTCTGAAGGCTGCCCACACTGTGCCTGTGTGCTGCAGCTTGCATCTTCGCCTTTGGGAAGCTGCCGCTCGCCGATTCTCCCAGGAGGCGAAGAAGCGGCTTCTTCGCACACAGAGCATTGTGGCGAGCGCAGGGAGCTCCTGAGAGCGGTTTGTGCCGAAAGAAGCCCGGGACCGGCACTTAGCTTCGGAGAGCTGCGTATCTGCGTCTTCTGCGTGTCTTGCCGCTCTACACTCAGCAAAAAGCTTTTCCACCATATCTTGCAAGGAGAAACTCTGCCAGGAAAGAAAACATCCAAAATCTTGTTCTAAAGCTTGCACGGGGGTCTGCAAAGAGTTTGGCAAGAATGAAAGGTAGTTGTCCAAAACTCGTTCTTTTCCAATAGAATAACCATGGAAAAGGCAGGAGAGTGGTAAAGTACTGTTTTCTCTAAGTCTGAAGGCTGCCCACACTGTGCCTGTGTGCTGCAGCTTGCATCTTCGCCTTTGGAAGCTGCCGCTCGCCGATTCTCCCGGAGGCGAAGAAGCGGCTTCTTCGCACACAGAGCATTGTGGCGAGCGCAGGGAGCTCCTGAGAGCGGTTTGTGCCGAAAGAAGCCCGGGACCGGCACTTAGCTTCGGAGAGCTGCGTATCTGCGTCTTCTGCGTGTCTTGCCGCTCTACACTCAGCAAAAAGCTTTTCCACCATATCTTGCAAGGAGAAACTCTGCCAGGAAAGAAAACATCCAAAATCTTGTTCTAAAGCTTGCACGGGGGTCTGCAAAGAGTTTGGCAAGAATGAAAGGTAGTTGTCCAAAACTCGTTCTTTTCCAATAGAATAACCATGGAAAAGGCAGGAGAGTGGTAAAGTACTGTTTTCTCTAAGTCTGAAGGCTGCCCACACTGTGCCTGTGTGCTGCAGCTTGCATCTTCGCCTTTGGGAAGCTGCCGCTCGCCGATTCTCCCGGAGGCGAAGAAGCGGCTTCTTCGCACACAGAGCATTGTGGCGAGCGCAGGGAGCTCCTGAGAGCGGTTTGTGCCGAAAGAAGCCCGGGACCGGCACTTAGCTTCGGAGAGCTGCGTATCTGCGTCTTCTGCGTGTCTTGCCGCTCTACACTCAGTAAAAAGCTTTTCCACCATATCTTGCAAGGAGAAACTCTGCCAGGAAAGAAAACATCCAAAATCTTGTTCTAAAGCTTGCACGGGGGTCTGCAAAGAGTTTGGCAAGAATGAAAGGTAGTTGTCCAAAACTCGTTCTTTTCCAATAGAATAACCATGGAAAAGGCAGGAGAGTGGTAAAGTACTGTTTTCTCGAAGTCTGAAGGCTGCCCACACTGTGCCTGTGTGCTGCAGCTTGCATCTTCGCCTTTGGGAAGCTGCCGCTCGCCGATTCTCCCGGAGGCGAAGAAGCGGCTTCTTCGCACACAGAGCATTGTGGCGAGCGCAGGGAGCTCCTGAGAGCGGTTTGTGCCGAAAGAAGCCCGGGACCGGCACTTAGCTTCGGAGAGCTGCGTATCTGCGTCTTCTGCGTGTCTTGCCGCTCTACACTCAGCAAAAAGCTTTTCCACCATATCTTGCAAGGAGAAACTCTGCCAGGAAAGAAAACATCCAAAATCTTGTTCTAAAGCTTGCACGGGGGTCTGCAAAGAGTTTGGCAAGAATGAAAGGTAGTTGTCCAAAACTCGTTCTTTTCCAATAGAATAACCATGGAAAAGGCAGGAGAGTGGTAAAGTACTGTTTTCTCGAAGTCTGAAGGCTGCCCACACTGTGCCTGTGTGCTGCAGCTTGCATCTTCGCCTTTGGGAAGCTGCCGCTCGCCGATTCTCCCGGAGGCGAAGAAGCGGCTTCTTCGCACACAGAGCATTGTGGCGAGCGCAGGGAGCTCCTGAGAGCGGTTTGTGCCGAAAGAAGCCCGGGACCGGCACTTAGCTTCGGAGAGCTGCGTATCTGCGTCTTCTGCGTGTCTTGCCGCTCTACACTCAGCAAAAAGCTTTTCCACCATATCTTGCAAGGAGAAACTCTGCCAGGAAAGAAAACATCCAAAATCTTGTTCTAAAGCTTGCAAGGGGGTCTGCAAAGCGTTTGGCAAGAATGAAAGGTAGTTGTCCAAAACTCGTTCTTTTCCAATAGAATAACCATGGAAAAGGCAGGAGAGTGGTAAAGTACTGTTTTCTCTAAGTCTGAAGGCTGCCCACACTGTGCCTGTGTGCCGCAGCTTGCATCTTCGCCTTTGGGAAGCTGCCGCTCGCCGATTCTCCCGGAGGCGAAGAAGCGGCTTCTTCGCACACAGAGCATTGTGGCGAGCGCAGGGAGCTCCTGAGAGCGGTTTGTGCCGAAAGAAGCCCGGGACCGGCACTTAGCTTCGGAGAGCTGCGTATCTGCGTCTTCTGCGTGTCTTGCCGCTCTACACTCAGCAAAAAGCTTTTCCACCATATCTTGCAAGGAGAAACTCTGCCAGGAAAGAAAACATCCAAAATCTTGTTCTAAAGCTTGCACGGGGGTCTGCAAAGAGTTTGGCAAGAATGAAAGGTAGTTGTCCAAAACTCGTTCTTTTCCAATAGAATAACCATGGAAAAGGCAGGAGAGTGGTAAAGTACTGTTTTCTCTAAGTCTGAAGGCTGCCCACACTGTGCCTGTGTGCTGCAGCTTGCATCTTCGCCTTTGGGAAGCTGCCGCTCGCCGATTCTCCCGGAGGCGAAGAAGCGGCTTCTTCGCACACAGAGCATTGTGGCGAGCGCAGGGAGCTCCTGAGAGCGGTTTGTGCCGAAAGAAGCCCGGGACCGGCACTTAGCTTCGGAGAGCTGCGTATCTGCGTCTTCTGCGTGTCTTGCCGCTCTACACTCAGCCAAAAGCTTTTCCACCATATCTTGCAAGGAGAAACTCTGCCAGGAAAGAAAACATCCAAAATCTTGTTCTAAAGCTTGCACGGGGGTCTGCAAAGAGTTTGGCAAGAATGAAAGGTAGTTGTCCAAAACTCGTTCTTTTCCAATAGAATAACCATGGAAAAGGCAGGAGAGTGGTAAAGTACTGTTTTCTCGAAGTCTGAAGGCTGCCCACACTGTGCCTGTGTGCTGCAGCTTGCATCTTCGCCTTTGGGAAGCTGCCGCTCGCCGATTCTCCCGGAGGCGAAGAAGCGGCTTCTTCGCACACAGAGCATTGTGGCGAGCGCAGGGAGCTCCTGAGAGCGGTTTGTGCCGAAAGAAGCCCGGGACCGGCACTTAGCTTCGGAGAGCTGCGTATCTGCGTCTTCTGCGTGTCTTGCCGCTCTACACTCAGCAAAAAGCTTTTCCACCATATCTTGCAAGGAGAAACTCTGCCAGGAAAGAAAACATCCAAAATCTTGTTCTAAAGCTTGCACGGGGGTCTGCAAAGAGTTTGGCAAGAATGAAAGGTAGTTGTCCAAAACTCGTTCTTTTCCAATAGAATAACCATGGAAAAGGCAGGAGAGTGGTAAAGTACTGTTTTCTCGAAGTCTGAAGGCTGCCCACACTGTGCCTGTGTGCTGCAGCTTGCATCTTCGCCTTTGGGAAGCTGCCGCTCGCCGATTCTCCAGGAGGCGAAGAAGCGGCTTCTTCGCACACAGAGCATTGTGGCGAGCGCAGGGAGCTCCTGAGAGCGGTTTGTGCCGAAAGAAGCCCGGGACCGGCACTTAGCTTCGGAGAGCTGCGTATCTGCGTCTTCTGCGTGTCTTGCCGCTCTACACTCAGCAAAAAGCTTTTCCACCATATCTTGCAAGGAGAAACTCTGCCAGGAAAGAAAACATCCAAAATCTTGTTCTAAAGCTTGCACGGGGGTCTGCAAAGAGTTTGGCAAGAATGAAAGGTAGTTGTCCAAAACTCGTTCTTTTCCAATAGAATAACCATGGAAAAGGCAGGAGAGTGGTAAAGTACTGTTTTCTCGAAGTCTGAAGGCTGCCCACACTGTGCCTGTGTGCTGCAGCTTGCATCTTCGCCTTTGGGAAGCTGCCGCTCGCCGATTCTCCCGGAGGCGAAGAAGCGGCTTCTTCGCACACAGAGCATTGTGGCGAGCGCAGGGAGCTCCTGAGAGCGGTTTGTGCCGAAAGAAGCCCGGGACCGGCACTTAGCTTCGGAGAGCTGCGTATCTGCGTCTTCTGCGTGTCTTGCCGCTCTACACTCAGCAAAAAGCTTTTCCACCATATCTTGCAAGGAGAAACTCTGCCAGGAAAGAAAACATCCAAAATCTTGTTCTAAAGCTTGCCACGGGGGTCTGCAAAGAGTTTGGCAAGAATGAAAGGT
>NW_027099074.1:0-74000 GCF_037042795.1 Molothrus aeneus | reverse complement strand
CAGGAGCTCCCTGCGCTCGCCACAATGCTCTGTGTGCGAAGAAGCCGCTTCTTCGCCTCCGGGAGAATCGGCGAGCGGCAGCTTCCCAAAGGCGAAGATGCAAGCTGCAGCACACAGGCACAGTGTGGGCAGCCTTCAGACTTAGAGAAAACAGTACTTTACCACTCTCCTGCCTTTTCCATGGTTATTCTATTGGAAAAGAACGAGTTTTGGACAACTACCTTTCATTCTTGCCAAACTCTTTGCAGACCCCCGTGCAAGCTTTAGAACAAGATTTTGGATGTTTTCTTTCCTGGCAGAGTTTCTCCTTGCAAGATATGGTGGAAAAGCTTTTGGCTGAGTGTAGAGCGGCAAGACACGCAGAAGACGCAGATACGCAGCTCTCCGAAGCTATGTGCCGGTCCCGGCCTTCTTTCGGCACAAACCGCTCTCAGGAGCTCCCTGCGCTCGCCACAATGCTCTGTGTGCGAAGAAGCCGCTTCTTCGCCTGCGGGAGAATCGGCGAGCGGCAGCTTCCCAAAGGTGAAGATGCAAGCTGCAGCACACAGGCACAGTGTGGGCAGCCTTCAGACTTAGAGAAAACAGTACTTTACCACTCTCCTGCCTTTTCCATGGTTATTCTATTGGAAAAGAACGAGTTTTGGACAACTACCTTTCATTCTTGCCAAACTCTTTGCAGACCCCCGTGCAAGCTTTAGAACAAGATTTTGGATGTTTTCTTTCCTGGCAGAGTTTCTCCTTGCAAGATATGGTGGAAAAGCTTTTGGCTGAGTGTAGAGCGGCAAGACACGCAGAAGACGCAGATACGCAGCTCTCCGAAGCTAAGTGCCGGTCCCGGGCTTCTTTCGGCACAAACCGCTCTCAGGAGCTCCCTGCGCTCGCCACAATGCTCTGTGTGCGAAGAAGCCGCTTCTTCGCCTGCGGGAGAATCGGCGAGCGGCAGCTTCCCAAAGGCGAAGATGCAAGCTGCAGCACACAGGCACAGTGTGGGCAGCCTTCAGACTTAGAGAAAACAGTACTTTACCACTCTCCTGCCTTTTCCATGGTTATTCTATTGGAAAAGAACGAGTTTTGGACAACTACCTTTCATTCTTGCCAAACTCTTTGCAGACCCCCGTGCAAGCTTTAGAACAAGATTTTGGATGTTTTCTTTCCTGGCAGAGTTTCTCCTTGCAAGATATGGTGGAAAAGCTTTTGGCTGAGTTTAGAGCGGCAAGACACGCAGAAGACGCAGATACGCAGCTCTCCGAAGCTAAGTGCCGGTCCTGGGCTTCTTTCGGCACAAACCGCTCTCAGGAGCTCCCTGCGCTCGCCACAATGCTCTGTGTGCGAAGAAGCCGCTTCTTCGCCTGCGGGAGAATCGGCGAGCGGCAGCTTCCCAAAGGCGAAGATGCAAGCTGCAGCACACAGGCACAGTGTGGGCAGCCTTCAGACTTAGAGAAAACAGTACTTTACCACTCTCCTGCCTTTTCCATGGTTATTCTATTGGAAAAGAACGAGTTTTGGACAACTACCTTTCATTCTTGCCAAACTCTTTGCAGACCCCCGTGCAAGCTTTAGAACAAGATTTTGGATGTTTTCTTTCCTGGCAGAGTTTCTCCTTGCAAGATATGGTGGAAAAGCTTTTGGCTGAGTGTAGAGCGGCAAGACACGCAGAAGACGCAGATACGCAGCTCTCCGAAGCTAAGTGCCGGTCCCGGGCTTCTTTCGGCACAAACCGCTCTCAGGAGCTCCCTGCGCTCGCCACAATGCTCTGTGTGCGAAGAAGCCGCTTCTTCGCCTCCGGGAGAATCGGCGAGCGGCAGCTTCCCAAAGGCGAAGATGCAAGCTGCAGCACACAGGCACAGTGTGGGCAGCCTTCAGACTTAGAGAAAACAGTACTTTACCACTCTCCTGCCTTTTCCATGGTTATTCTATTGGAAAAGAACGAGTTTTGGACAACTACCTTTCATTCTTGCCAAACTCTTTGCAGACCCCCGTGCAAGCTTTAGAACAAGATTTTGGATGTTTTCTTTCCTGGCAGAGTTTCTCCTTGCAAGATATGGTGGAAAAGCTTTTTGCTGAGTGTAGAGCGGCAAGACACGCAGAAGACGCAGATACGCAGCTCTCCGAAGCTAAGTGCCGGTCCCGGCCTTCTTTCGGCACAAACCGCTCTCAGGAGCTCCCTGCGCTCGCCACAATGCTCTGTGTGCGAAGAAGCCGCTTCTTCGCCTCCGGGAGAATCGGCGAGCGGCAGCTTCCCAAAGGCGAAGATGCAAGCTGCAGCACACAGGCACAGTGTGGGCAGCCTTCAGACTTAGAGAAAACAGTACTTTACCACTCTCCTGCCTTTTCCATGGTTATTCTATTGGAAAAGAACGAGTTTTGGACAACTACCTTTCATTCTTGCCAAACTCTTTGCAGACCCCCGTGCAAGCTTTAGAACAAGATTTTGGATGTTTTCTTTCCTGGCAGAGTTTCTCCTTGCAAGATATGGTGGAAAAGCTTTTGGCTGAGTGTAGAGCGGCAAGACACGCAGAAGACGCAGATACGCAGCTCTCCGAAGCTAAGTGCCGGTCCCGGGCTTCTTTCGGCACAAACCGCTCTCAGGAGCTCCCTGCGCTCGCCACAATGCTCTGTGTGCGAAGAAGCCGCTTCTTCGCCTCCGGGAGAATCGGCGAGCGGCAGCTTCCCAAAGGCGAAGATGCAAGCTGCAGCACACAGGCACAGTGTGGGCAGCATTCAGACTTAGAGAAAACAGTACTTTACCACTCTCCTGCCTTTTCCATGGTTATTCTATTGGAAAAGAACGAGTTTTGGACAACTACCTTTCATTCTTGCCAAACTCTTTGCAGACCCCCGTGCAAGCTTTAGAACAAGATTTTGGATGTTTTCTTTCCTGGCAGAGTTTCTCCTTGCAAGATATGGTGGAAAAGCTTTTTGCTGAGTGTAGAGCGGCAAGACACGCAGAAGACGCAGATACGCAGCTCTCCGAAGCTAAGTGCCGGTCCCGGGCTTCTTTCGGCACAAACCGCTCTCAGGAGCTCCCTGCGCTCGCCACAATGCTCTGTGTGCGAAGAAGCCGCTTCTTCGCCTGCGGGAGAATCGGCGAGCGGCAGCTTCCCAAAGGCGAAGATGCAAGCTGCAGCACGCAGGCACAGTGTGGGCAGCCTTCAGACTTAGAGAAAACAGTACTTTACCACTCTCCTGCCTTTTCCATGGTTATTCTATTGGAAAAGAACGAGTTTTGGACAACTACCTTTCATTCTTGCCAAACTCTTTGCAGACCCCCGTGAAAGCTTAAGAACAAGATTTTGGATGTTTTCTTTCCTGGCAGAGTTTCTCCTTGCAAGATATGCTGGAAAAGCTTTTTGCTGAGTGTAGAGCGGCAAGACACGCAGAAGACGCAGATATGCAGCTCTCCGAAGCTAAGTGCCGGTCCCGGCCTTCTTTCGGCACAAACCGCTCTCAGGAGCTCCCTGCGCTCGCCACAATGCTCTGTGTGCGAAGAAGCCGCTTCTTCGCCTCAGGGAGAATCGGCGAGCGGCACCTTCCCAAAGGCGAAGATGCAAGCTGCAGCACGCAGGCACAGTGTGGGCAGCCTTCAGACTTAGAGAAAACAGTACTTTACCACTCTCCTGCCTTTTCCATGGTTATTCTATTGGAAAAGAACGAGTTTTGGACAACTACCTTTCATTCTTGCCAAACTCTTTGCAGACCCCCGTGCAAGCTTTAGAACAAGATTTTGGATGTTTTCTTTCCTGGCAGAGTTTCTCCTTGCAAGATATGGTGGAAAAGCTTTTTGCTGAGTGTAGAGCGGCAAGACACGCAGAAGACGCAGATACGCAGCTCTCCGAAGCTAAGTGCCGGTCCCGGGCTTCTTTCGGCACAAACCGCTCTCAGGAGCTCCCTGCGCTCGCCACAATGCTCTGTGTGCGAAGAAGCCGCTTCTTCGCCTCCGGGAGAATCGGCGAGCGGCAGCTTCCCAAAGGCGAAGATGCAAGCTGCAGCACACAGGCACAGTGTGGGCAGCCTTCAGACTTAGAGAAAACAGTACTTTACCACTCTCCTGCCTTTTCCATGGTTATTCTATTGGAAAAGAACGAGTTTTGGACAACTACCTTTCATTCTTGCCAAACTCTTTGCAGACCCCCGTGCAAGCTTTAGAACAAGATTTTGGATGTTTTCTTTCCTGGCAGAGTTTCTCCTTGCAAGATATGGTGGAATAAATTTTGCTGAGTGTAGAGCGGCAAGACACGCAGAAGACGCAGATACGCAGCTCTCCGAAGCTAAGTGCCGGTCCCGGGCTTCTTTCGGCACAAACCGCTCTCAGGAGCTCCCTGCGCTCGCCACAATGCTCTGTGTGCGAAGAAGCCGCTTCTTCGCCTCCGGGAGAATCGGCGAGCGGCACCTTCCCAAAGGCGAAGATGCAAGCTGCAGCACGCAGGCACAGTGTGGGCAGCCTTCAGACTTAGAGAAAACAGTACTTTACCACTCTCCTGCCTTTTCCATGGTTATTCTATTGGAAAAGAACGAGTTTTGTACAACTACCTTTCATTCTTGCCAAACTCTTTGCAGACCCCCGTGCAAGCTTTAGAACAAGATTTTGGATGTTTTCTTTCCTGGCAGAGTTTCTCCTTGCAAGATATGCTGGAAAAGCTTTTTGCTGAGTGTAGAGCGGCAAGACACGCAGAAGACGCAGATACGCAGCTCTCCGAAGCTAAGTGCCGATCCCGGGCTTCTTTCGGCACAAACCGCTCTCAGGAGCTCCCTGCGCTCGCCACAATGCTCTGTGTGCGAAGAAGCCGCTTCTTCGCCTCCGGGAGAATCGGCGAGCGGCAGCTTCCCAAAGGCGAAGATGCAAGCTGCAGCACACAGGCACAGTGTGGGCAGCCTTCAGACTTAGAGAAAACAGTACTTTACCACTCTCCTGCCTTTTCCATGGTTATTCTATTGGAAAAGAACGAGTTTTGGACAACTACCTTTCATTCTTGCCAAACTCTTTGCAGACCCCCGTGCAAGCTTTAGAACAAGATTTTGGATGTTTTCTTTCCTGGCAGAGTTTCTCCTTGCAAGATATGGTGGAAAAGCTTTTGGCTGAGTGTAGAGCGGCAAGACACGCAGAAGACGCAGATACGCAGCTCTCCGAAGCTAAGTGCCGGTCCCGGGCTTCTTTCGGCACAAACCGCTCTCAGGAGCTCCCTGCGCTCGCCACAATGCTCTGTGTGCGAAGAAGCCGCTTCTTCGCCTGCGGGAGAATCGGCGAGCGGCAGCTTCCCAAAGGTGAAGATGCAAGCTGCAGCACACAGGCACAGTGTGGGCAGCCTTCAGACTTAGAGAAAACAGTACTTTACCACTCTCCTGCCTTTTCCATGGTTATTCTATTGGAAAAGAACGAGTTTTGGACAACTACCTTTCATTCTTGCCAAACTCTTTGCAGACCCCCGTGCAAGCTTTAGAACAAGATTTTGGATGTTTTCTTTCCTGGCAGAGTTTCTCCTTGCAAGATATGGTGGAAAAGCTTTTGGCTGAGTGTAGAGCGGCAAGACACGCAGAAGACGCAGATACGCAGCTCTCCGAAGCTAAGTGCCGGTCCCGGGCTTCTTTCGGCACAAACCGCTCTCAGGAGCTCCCTGCGCTCGCCACAATGCTCTGTGTGCGAAGAAGCCGCTTCTTCGCCTCCGGGAGAATCGGCGAGCGGCAGCTTCCCAAAGGCGAAGATGCAAGCTGCAGCACGCAGGCACAGTGTGGGCAGCCTTCAGACTTAGAGAAAACAGTACTTTACCACTCTCCTGCCTTTTCCATGGTTATTCTATTGGAAAAGAACGAGTTTTGGACAACTACCTTTCATTCTTGCCAAACTCTTTGCAGACCCCCGTGAAAGCTTAAGAACAAGATTTTGGATGTTTTCTTTCCTGGCAGAGTTTCTCCTTGCAAGATATGCTGGAAAAGCTTTTTGCTGAGTGTAGAGCGGCAAGACACGCAGAAGACGCAGATATGCAGCTCTCCGAAGCTAAGTGCCGGTCCCGGGCTTCTTTCGGCACAAACCGCTCTCAGGAGCTCCCTGCGCTCGCCACAATGCTCTGTGTGCGAAGAAGCCGCTTCTTCGCCTCCGGGAGAATCGGCGAGCGGCAGCTTCCCAAAGGCGAAGATGCAAGCTGCGGCACACAGGCACAGTGTGGGCAGCCTTCAGACTTAGAGAAAACAGTACTTTACCACTCTCCTGCCTTTTCCATGGTTATTCTATTGGAAAAGAACGAGTTTTGGACAACTACCTTTCATTCTTGCCAAACTCTTTGCAGACCCCCGTGCAAGCTTTAGAACAAGATTTTGGATGTTTTCTTTCCTGGCAGAGTTTCTCCTTGCAAGATATGGTGGAATAAATTTTGCTGAGTGTAGAGCGGCAAGACACGCAGAAGACGCAGATACGCAGCTCTCCGAAGCTAAGTGCCGGTCCCGGGCTTCTTTCGGCACAAACCGCTCTCAGGAGCTCCCTGCGCTCGCCACAATGCTCTGTGTGCGAAGAAGCCGCTTCTTCGCCTCCGGGAGAATCGGCGAGCGGCACCTTCCCAAAGGCGAAGATGCAAGCTGCAGCACGCAGGCACAGTGTGGGCAGCCTTCAGACTTAGAGAAAACAGTACTTTACCACTCTCCTGCCTTTTCCATGGTTATTCTATTGGAAAAGAACGAGTTTTGGACAACTACCTTTCATTCTTGCCAAACTCTTTGCAGACCCCCGTGCAAGCTTTAGAACAAGATTTTGGATGTTTTCTTTCCTGGCAGAGTTTCTCCTTGCAAGATATGGTGGAAAAGCTTTTTGCTGAGTGTAGAGCGGCAAGACACGCAGAAGACGCAGATACGCAGCTCTCCGAAGCTAAGTGCCGATCCCGGGCTTCTTTCGGCACAAACCGCTCTCAGGAGCTCCCTGCGCTCGCCACAATGCTCTGTGTGCGAAGAAGCCGCTTCTTCGCCTCCGGGAGAATCGGCGAGCGGCAGCTTCCCAAAGGCGAAGATGCAAGCTGCAGCACACAGGCACAGTGTGGGCAGCCTTCAGACTTAGAGAAAACAGTACTTTACCACTCTCCTGCCTTTTCCATGGTTATTCTATTGGAAAAGAACGAGTTTTGGACAACTACCTTTCATTCTTGCCAAACTCTTTGCAGACCCCCGTGCAAGCTTTAGAACAAGATTTTGGATGTTTTCTTTCCTGGCAGAGTTTCTCCTTGCAAGATATGGTGGAAAAGATTTTTGCTGAGTGTAGAGCGGCAAGACACGCAGAAGACGCAGATACACAGCTCTCGGAAGCTAAGTGCCGGTCCCGGGCTTCTTTCGGCACAAACCGCTCTCAGGAGCTCCCTGCGCTCGCCACAATGCTCTGTGTGCGAAGAAGCCGCTTCTTCGCCTGCGGGAGAATCGGCGAGCGGCAGCTTCCCAAAGGCGAAGATGCAAGCTGCAGCACACAGGCACAGTGTGGGCAGCCTTCAGACTTAGAGAAAACAGTACTTTACCACTCTCCTGCCTTTTCCATGGTTATTCTATTGGAAAAGAACGAGTTTTGGACAACTACCTTTCATTCTTGCCAAACTCTTTGCAGACCCCCGTGCAAGCTTTAGAACAAGATTTTGGATGTTTTCTTTCCTGGCAGAGTTTCTCCTTGCAAGATATGGTGGAAAAGCTTTTGGCTGAGTGTAGAGCGGCAAGACACGCAGAAGACGCAGATACGCAGCTCTCCGAAGCTAAGTGCCGGTCCCGGGCTTCTTTCGGCACAAACCGCTCTCAGGAGCTCCCTGCGCTCGCCACAATGCTCTGTGTGCGAAGAAGCCGCTTCTTCGCCTGCGGGAGAATCGGCGAGCGGCAGCTTCCCAAAGGTGAAGATGCAAGCTGCAGCACACAGGCACAGTGTGGGCAGCCTTCAGACTTAGAGAAAACAGTACTTTACCACTCTCCTGCCTTTTCCATGGTTATTCTATTGGAAAAGAACGAGTTTTGGACAACTACCTTTCATTCTTGCCAAACTCTTTGCAGACCCCCGTGCAAGCTTTAGAACAAGATTTTGGATGTTTTCTTTCCTGGCAGAGTTTCTCCTTGCAAGATATGGTGGAAAAGCTTTTGGCTGAGTGTAGAGCGGCAAGACACGCAGAAGACGCAGATACGCAGCTCTCCGAAGCTAAGTGCCGGTCCCGGGCTTCTTTCGGCACAAACCGCTCTCAGGAGCTCCCTGCGCTCGCCACAATGCTCTGTGTGCGAAGAAGCCGCTTCTTCGCCTCCGGGAGAATCGGCGAGCGGCAGCTTCCCAAAGGCGAAGATGCAAGCTGCAGCACGCAGGCACAGTGTGGGCAGCCTTCAGACTTAGAGAAAACAGTACTTTACCACTCTCCTGCCTTTTCCATGGTTATTCTATTGGAAAAGAACGAGTTTTGGACAACTACCTTTCATTCTTGCCAAACTCTTTGCAGACCCCCGTGAAAGCTTAAGAACAAGATTTTGGATGTTTTCTTTCCTGGCAGAGTTTCTCCTTGCAAGATATGCTGGAAAAGCTTTTTGCTGAGTGTAGAGCGGCAAGACACGCAGAAGACGCAGATATGCAGCTCTCCGAAGCTAAGTGCCGGTCCCGGGCTTCTTTCGGCACAAACCGCTCTCAGGAGCTCCCTGCGCTCGCCACAATGCTCTGTGTGCGAAGAAGCCGCTTCTTCGCCTCCGGGAGAATCGGCGAGCGGCAGCTTCCCAAAGGCGAAGATGCAAGCTGCGGCACACAGGCACAGTGTGGGCAGCCTTCAGACTTAGAGAAAACAGTACTTTACCACTCTCCTGCCTTTTCCATGGTTATTCTATTGGAAAAGAACGAGTTTTGGACAACTACCTTTCATTCTTGCCAAACTCTTTGCAGACCCCCGTGCAAGCTTTAGAACAAGATTTTGGATGTTTTCTTTCCTGGCAGAGTTTCTCCTTGCAAGATATGGTGGAATAAATTTTGCTGAGTGTAGAGCGGCAAGACACGCAGAAGACGCAGATACGCAGCTCTCCGAAGCTAAGTGCCGGTCCCGGGCTTCTTTCGGCACAAACCGCTCTCAGGAGCTCCCTGCGCTCGCCACAATGCTCTGTGTGCGAAGAAGCCGCTTCTTCGCCTCCGGGAGAATCGGCGAGCGGCAGCTTCCCAAAGGCGAAGATGCAAGCTGCGGCACACAGGCACAGTGTGGGCAGCCTTCAGACTTAGAGAAAACAGTACTTTACCACTCTCCTGCCTTTTCCATGGTTATTCTATTGGAAAAGAACGAGTTTTGGACAACTACCTTTCATTCTTGCCAAACTCTTTGCAGACCCCCGTGCAAGCTTTAGAACAAGATTTTGGATGTTTTCTTTCCTGGCAGAGTTTCTCCTTGCAAGATATGGTGGAATAAATTTTGCTGAGTGTAGAGCGGCAAGACACGCAGAAGACGCAGATACGCAGCTCTCCGAAGCTAAGTGCCGGTCCCGGGCTTCTTTCGGCACAAACCGCTCTCAGGAGCTCCCTGCGCTCGCCACAATGCTCTGTGTGCGAAGAAGCCGCTTCTTCGCCTCCGGGAGAATCGGCGAGCGGCACCTTCCCAAAGGCGAAGATGCAAGCTGCAGCACGCAGGCACAGTGTGGGCAGCCTTCAGACTTAGAGAAAACAGTACTTTACCACTCTCCTGCCTTTTCCATGGTTATTCTATTGGAAAAGAACGAGTTTTGGACAACTACCTTTCATTCTTGCCAAACTCTTTGCAGACCCCCGTGCAAGCTTTAGAACAAGATTTTGGATGTTTTCTTTCCTGGCAGAGTTTCTCCTTGCAAGATATGGTGGAAAAGCTTTTTGCTGAGTGTAGAGCGGCAAGACACGCAGAAGACGCAGATACGCAGCTCTCCGAAGCTAAGTGCCGATCCCGGGCTTCTTTCGGCACAAACCGCTCTCAGGAGCTCCCTGCGCTCGCCACAATGCTCTGTGTGCGAAGAAGCCGCTTCTTCGCCTCCGGGAGAATCGGCGAGCGGCAGCTTCCCAAAGGCGAAGATGCAAGCTGCAGCACACAGGCACAGTGTGGGCAGCCTTCAGACTTAGAGAAAACAGTACTTTACCACTCTCCTGCCTTTTCCATGGTTATTCTATTGGAAAAGAACGAGTTTTGGACAACTACCTTTCATTCTTGCCAAACTCTTTGCAGACCCCCGTGCAAGCTTTAGAACAAGATTTTGGATGTTTTCTTTCCTGGCAGAGTTTCTCCTTGCAAGATATGGTGGAAAAGATTTTTGCTGAGTGTAGAGCGGCAAGACACGCAGAAGACGCAGATACACAGCTCTCGGAAGCTAAGTGCCGGTCCCGGGCTTCTTTCGGCACAAACCGCTCTCAGGAGCTCCCTGCGCTCGCCACAATGCTCTGTGTGCGAAGAAGCCGCTTCTTCGCCTGCGGGAGAATCGGCGAGCGGCAGCTTCCCAAAGGCGAAGATGCAAGCTGCAGCACACAGGCACAGTGTGGGCAGCCTTCAGACTTAGAGAAAACAGTACTTTACCACTCTCCTGCCTTTTCCATGGTTATTCTATTGGAAAAGAACGAGTTTTGGACAACTACCTTTCATTCTTGCCAAACTCTTTGCAGACCCCCGTGCAAGCTTTAGAACAAGATTTTGGATGTTTTCTTTCCTGGCAGAGTTTCTCCTTGCAAGATATGGTGGAAAAGCTTTTGGCTGAGTGTAGAGCGGCAAGACACGCAGAAGACGCAGATACGCAGCTCTCCGAAGCTAAGTGCCGGTCCCGGGCTTCTTTCGGCACAAACCGCTCTCAGGAGCTCCCTGCGCTCGCCACAATGCTCTGTGTGCGAAGAAGCCGCTTCTTCGCCTCCGGGAGAATCGGCGAGCGGCAGCTTCCCAAAGGCGAAGATGCAAGCTGCAGCACACAGGCACAGTGTGGGCAGCATTCAGACTTAGAGAAAACAGTACTTTACCACTCTCCTGCCTTTTCCATGGTTATTCTATTGGAAAAGAACGAGTTTTGGACAACTACCTTTCATTCTTGCCAAACTCTTTGCAGACCCCCGTGCAAGCTTTAGAACAAGATTTTGGATGTTTTCTTTCCTGGCAGAGTTTCTCCTTGCAAGATATGGTGGAAAAGCTTTTGGCTGAGTGTAGAGCGGCAAGACACGCAGAAGACGCAGATACGCAGCTCTCCGAAGCTAAGTGCCGATCCCGGGCTTCTTTCGGCACAAACCGCTCTCAGGAGCTCCCTGCGCTCGCCACAATGCTCTGTGTGCGAAGAAGCCGCTTCTTCGCCTGCGGGAGAATCGGCGAGCGGCAGCTTCCCAAAGGCGAAGATGCAAGCTGCAGCACGCAGGCACAGTGTGGGCAGCCTTCAGACTTAGAGAAAACAGTACTTTACCACTCTCCTGCCTTTTCCATGGTTATTCTATTGGAAAAGAACGAGTTTTGGACAACTACCTTTCATTCTTGCCAAACTCTTTGCAGACCCCCGTGAAAGCTTAAGAACAAGATTTTGGATGTTTTCTTTCCTGGCAGAGTTTCTCCTTGCAAGATATGCTGGAAAAGCTTTTTGCTGAGTGTAGAGCGGCAAGACACGCAGAAGACGCAGATATGCAGCTCTCCGAAGCTAAGTGCCGGTCCCGGGCTTCTTTCGGCACAAACCGCTCTCAGGAGCTCCCTGCGCTCGCCACAATGCTCTGTGTGCGAAGAAGCCGCTTCTTCGCCTCCGGGAGAATCGGCGAGCGGCACCTTCCCAAAGGCGAAGATGCAAGCTGCAGCACACAGGCACAGTGTGGGCAGCCTTCAGACTTAGAGAAAACAGTACTTTACCACTCTCCTGCCTTTTCCATGGTTATTCTATTGGAAAAGAACGAGTTTTGGACAACTACCTTTCATTCTTGCCAAACTCTTTGCAGACCCCCGTGCAAGCTTTAGAACAAGATTTTGGATGTTTTCTTTCCTGGCAGAGTTTCTCCTTGCAAGATATGCTGGAAAAGCTTTTTGCTGAGTGTAGAGCGGCAAGACACGCAGAAGACGCAGATACGCAGCTCTCCGAAGCTAAGTGCCGGTCCCGGGCTTCTTTCGGCACAAACCGCTCTCAGGAGCTCCCTGCGCTCGCCACAATGCTCTGTGTGCGAAGAAGCCGCTTCTTCGCCTCCGGGAGAATCGGCGAGCGGCAGCTTCCCAAAGGCGAAGATGCAAGCTGCAGCACACAGGCACAGTGTGGGCAGCCTTCAGACTTAGAGAAAACAGTACTTTACCACTCTCCTGCCTTTTCCATGGTTATTCTATTGGAAAAGAACGAGTTTTGGACAACTACCTTTCATTCTTGCCAAACTCTTTGCAGACCCCCGTGCAAGCTTTAGAACAAGATTTTGGATGTTTTCTTTCCTGGCAGAGTTTCTCCTTGCAAGATATGGTGGAAAAGCTTTTGGCTGAGTGTAGAGCGGCAAGACACGCAGAAGACGCAGATACGCAGCTCTCCGAAGCTAAGTGCCGGTCCCGGGCTTCTCTCGGCACAAACCGCTCTCAGGAGCTCCCTGCGCTCGCCACAATGCTCTGTGTGCGAAGAAGCCGCTTCTTCGCCTGCGGGAGAATCGGCGAGCGGCAGCTTCCCAAAGGTGAAGATGCAAGCTGCAGCACACAGGCACAGTGTGGGCAGCCTTCAGACTTAGAGAAAACAGTACTTTACCACTCTCCTGCCTTTTCCATGGTTATTCTATTGGAAAAGAACGAGTTTTGGACAACTACCTTTCATTCTTGCCAAACTCTTTGCAGACCCCCGTGCAAGCTTTAGAACAAGATTTTGGATGTTTTCTTTCCTGGCAGAGTTTCTCCTTGCAAGATATGGTGGAAAAGCTTTTGGCTGAGTGTAGAGCGGCAAGACACGCAGAAGACGCAGATACGCAGCTCTCCGAAGCTAAGTGCCGGTCCCGGGCTTCTTTCGGCACAAACCGCTCTCAGGAGCTCCCTGCGCTCGCCACAATGCTCTGTGTGCGAAGAAGCCGCTTCTTCGCCTCCGGGAGAATCGGCGAGCGGCAGCTTCCCAAAGGCGAAGATGCAAGCTGCAGCACACAGGCACAGTGTGGGCAGCCTTCAGACTTAGAGAAAACAGTACTTTACCACTCTCCTGCCTTTTCCATGGTTATTCTATTGGAAAAGAACGAGTTTTGGACAACTACCTTTCATTCTTGCCAAACTCTTTGCAGACCCCCGTGCAAGCTTTAGAACAAGATTTTGGATGTTTTCTTTCCTGGCAGAGTTTCTCCTTGCAAGATATGGTGGAAAAGCTTTTGGCTGAGTGTAGAGCGGCAAGACACGCAGAAGACGCAGATACGCAGCTCTCCGAAGCTAAGTGCCGGTCCCGGGCTTCTTTCGGCACAAACCGCTCTCAGGAGCTCCCTGCGCTCGCCACAATGCTCTGTGTGCGAAGAAGCCGCTTCTTCGCCTCCGGGAGAATCGGCGAGCGGCAGCTTCCCAAAGGCGAAGATGCAAGCTGCAGCACACAGGCACAGTGTGGGCAGCATTCAGACTTAGAGAAAACAGTACTTTACCACTCTCCTGCCTTTTCCATGGTTATTCTATTGGAAAAGAACGAGTTTTGGACAACTACCTTTCATTCTTGCCAAACTCTTTGCAGACCCCCGTGCAAGCTTTAGAACAAGATTTTGGATGTTTTCTTTCCTGGCAGAGTTTCTCCTTGCAAGATATGGTGGAAAAGCTTTTGGCTGAGTGTAGAGCGGCAAGACACGCAGAAGACGCAGATACGCAGCTCTCCGAAGCTAAGTGCCGGTCCCGGCCTTCTTTCGGCACAAACCGCTCTCAGGAGCTCCCTGCGCTCGCCACAATGCTCTGTGTGCGAAGAAGCCGCTTCTTCGCCTGCGGGAGAATCGGCGAGCGGCAGCTTCCCAAAGGCGAAGATGCAAGCTGCAGCACGCAGGCACAGTGTGGGCAGCCTTCAGACTTAGAGAAAACAGTACTTTACCACTCTCCTGCCTTTTCCATGGTTATTCTATTGGAAAAGAACGAGTTTTGGACAACTACCTTTCATTCTTGCCAAACTCTTTGCAGACCCCCGTGAAAGCTTAAGAACAAGATTTTGGATGTTTTCTTTCCTGGCAGAGTTTCTCCTTGCAAGATATGCTGGAAAAGCTTTTTGCTGAGTGTAGAGCGGCAAGACACGCAGAAGACGCAGATATGCAGCTCTCCGAAGCTAAGTGCCGGTCCCGGGCTTCTTTCGGCACAAACCGCTCTCAGGAGCTCCCTGCGCTCGCCACAATGCTCTGTGTGCGAAGAAGCCGCTTCTTCGCCTCCGGGAGAATCGGCGAGCGGCACCTTCCCAAAGGCGAAGATGCAAGCTGCAGCACGCAGGCACAGTGTGGGCAGCCTTCAGACTTAGAGAAAACAGTACTTTACCACTCTCCTGCCTTTTCCATGGTTATTCTATTGGAAAAGAACGAGTTTTGGACAACTACCTTTCATTCTTGCCAAACTCTTTGCAGACCCCCGTGCAAGCTTTAGAACAAGATTTTGGATGTTTTCTTTCCTGGCAGAGTTTCTCCTTGCAAGATATGCTGGAAAAGCTTTTTGCTGAGTGTAGAGCGGCAAGACACGCAGAAGACGCAGATACGCAGCTCTCCGAAGCTAAGTGCCGGTCCCGGGCTTCTTTCGGCACAAACCGCTCTCAGGAGCTCCCTGCGCTCGCCACAATGCTCTGTGTGCGAAGAAGCCGCTTCTTCGCCTCCGGGAGAATCGGCGAGCGGCAGCTTCCCAAAGGCGAAGATGCAAGCTGCAGCACACAGGCACAGTGTGGGCAGCCTTCAGACTTAGAGAAAACAGTACTTTACCACTCTCCTGCCTTTTCCATGGTTATTCTATTGGAAAAGAACGAGTTTTGGACAACTACCTTTCATTCTTGCCAAACTCTTTGCAGACCCCCGTGCAAGCTTTAGAACAAGATTTTGGATGTTTTCTTTCCTGGCAGAGTTTCTCCTTGCAAGATATGGTGGAAAAGCTTTTGGCTGAGTGTAGAGCGGCAAGACACGCAGAAGACGCAGATACGCAGCTCTCCGAAGCTAAGTGCCGGTCCCGGGCTTCTCTCGGCACAAACCGCTCTCAGGAGCTCCCTGCGCTCGCCACAATGCTCTGTGTGCGAAGAAGCCGCTTCTTCGCCTGCGGGAGAATCGGCGAGCGGCAGCTTCCCAAAGGTGAAGATGCAAGCTGCAGCACACAGGCACAGTGTGGGCAGCCTTCAGACTTAGAGAAAACAGTACTTTACCACTCTCCTGCCTTTTCCATGGTTATTCTATTGGAAAAGAACGAGTTTTGGACAACTACCTTTCATTCTTGCCAAACTCTTTGCAGACCCCCGTGCAAGCTTTAGAACAGGATTTTGGATGTTTTCTTTCCTGGCAGAGTTTCTCCTTGCAAGATATGGTGGAAAAGCTTTTGGCTGAGTGTAGAGCGGCAAGACACGCAGAAGACGCAGATACGCAGCTCTCCGAAGCTAAGTGCCGGTCCCGGGCTTCTTTCGGCACAAACCGCTCTCAGGAGCTCCCTGCGCTCGCCACAATGCTCTGTGTGCGAAGAAGCCGCTTCTTCGCCTCCGGGAGAATCGGCGAGCGGCAGCTTCCCAAAGGCGAAGATGCAAGCTGCAGCACACAGGCACAGTGTGGGCAGCCTTCAGACTTAGAGAAAACAGTACTTTACCACTCTCCTGCCTTTTCCATGGTTATTCTATTGGAAAAGAACGAGTTTTGGACAACTACCTTTCATTCTTGCCAAACTCTTTGCAGACCCCCGTGCAAGCTTTAGAACAAGATTTTGGATGTTTTCTTTCCTGGCAGAGTTTCTCCTTGCAAGATATGGTGGAAAAGCTTTTGGCTGAGTGTAGAGCGGCAAGACACGCAGAAGACGCAGATACGCAGCTCTCCGAAGCTAAGTGCCGGTCCCGGGCTTCTTTCGGCACAAACCGCTCTCAGGAGCTCCCTGCGCTCTCCACAATGCTCTGTGTGCGAAGAAGCCGCTTCTTCGCCTCCGGGAGAATCGGCGAGCGGCAGCTTCCCAAAGGCGAAGATGCAAGCTGCAGCACACAGGCACAGTGTGGGCAGCCTTCAGACTTAGAGAAAACAGTACTTTACCACTCTCCTGCCTTTTCCATGGTTATTCTATTGGAAAAGAACGAGTTTTGGACAACTACCTTTCATTCTTGCCAAACTCTTTGCAGACCCCCGTGCAAGCTTTAGAACAAGATTTTGGATGTTTTCTTTCCTGGCAGAGTTTCTCCTTGCAAGATATGGTGGAAAAGCTTTTGGCTGAGTGTAGAGCGGCAAGACACGCAGAAGACGCAGATACGCAGCTCTCCGAAGCTAAGTGCCGGTCCCGGGCTTCTTTCGGCACAAACCGCTCTCAGGAGCTCCCTGCGCTCGCCACAATGCTCTGTGTGCGAAGAAGCCGCTTCTTCGCCTGCGGGAGAATCGGCGAGCGGCAGCTTCCCAAAGGCGAAGATGCAAGCTGCAGCACACAGGCACAGTGTGGGCAGCCTTCAGACTTAGAGAAAACAGTACTTTACCACTCTCCTGCCTTTTCCATGGTTATTCTATTGGAAAAGAACGAGTTTTGGACAACTACCTTTCATTCTTGCCAAACTCTTTGCAGACCCCCGTGCAAGCTTTAGAACAAGATTTTGGATGTTTTCTTTCCTGGCAGAGTTTCTCCTTGCAAGATATGGTGGAAAAGCTTTTGGCTGAGTGTAGAGCGGCAAGACACGCAGAAGACGCAGATACGCAGCTCTCCGAAGCTAAGTGCCGGTCCCGGGCTTCTTTCGGCACAAACCGCTCTCAGGAGCTCCCTGCGCTCGCCACAATGCTCTGTGTGCGAAGAAGCCGCTTCTTCGCCTCCGGGAGAATCGGCGAGCGGCAGCTTCCCAAAGGCGAAGATGCAAGCTGCAGCACACAGGCACAGTGTGGGCAGCATTCAGACTTAGAGAAAACAGTACTTTACCACTCTCCTGCCTTTTCCATGGTTATTCTATTGGAAAAGAACGAGTTTTGGACAACTACCTTTCATTCTTGCCAAACTCTTTGCAGACCCCCGTGCAAGCTTTAGAACAAGATTTTGGATGTTTTCTTTCCTGGCAGAGTTTCTCCTTGCAAGATATGGTGGAAAAGCTTTTGGCTGAGTGTAGAGCGGCAAGACACGCAGAAGACGCAGATACGCAGCTCTCCGAAGCTAAGTGCCGGTCCCGGGCTTCTTTCGGCACAAACCGCTCTCAGGAGCTCCCTGCGCTCGCCACAATGCTCTGTGTGCGAAGAAGCCGCTTCTTCGCCTCCAGGAGAATCGGCGAGCGGCAGCTTCCCAAAGGCGAAGATGCAAGCTGCAGCACGCAGGCACAGTGTGGGCAGCCTTCAGACTTAGAGAAAACAGTACTTTACCACTCTCCTGCCTTTTCCATGGTTATTCTATTGGAAAAGAACGAGTTTTGGACAACTACCTTTCATTCTTGCCAAACTCTTTGCAGACCCCCGTGCAAGCTTTAGAACAAGATTTTGGATGTTTTCTTTCCTGGCAGAGTTTCTCCTTGCAAGATATGCTGGAAAAGCTTTTTGCTGAGTGTAGAGCGGCAAGACACGCAGAAGACGCAGATACGCAGCTCTCCGAAGCTAAGTGCCGATCCCGGGCTTCTTTCGGCACAAACCGCTCTCAGGAGCTCCCTGCGCTCGCCACAATGCTCTGTGTGCGAAGAAGCCGCTTCTTCGCCTCCGGGAGAATCGGCGAGCGGCAGCTTCCCAAAGGTGAAGATGCAAGCTGCAGCACACAGGCACAGTGTGGGCAGCCTTCAGACTTAGAGAAAACAGTACTTTACCACTCTCCTGCCTTTTCCATGGTTATTCTATTGGAAAAGAACGAGTTTTGGACAACTACCTTTCATTCTTGCCAAACTCTTTGCAGACCCCCGTGCAAGCTTTAGAACAAGATTTTGGATGTTTTCTTTCCTGGCAGAGTTTCTCCTTGCAAGATATGGTGGAAAAGCTTTTGGCTGAGTGTAGAGCGGCAAGACACGCAGAAGACGCAGATACGCAGCTCTCCGAAGCTAA
The DNA here is from genome assembly GCF_037042795.1 of Molothrus aeneus. NCBI lineage: Eukaryota > Metazoa > Chordata > Aves > Passeriformes > Icteridae > Molothrus > Molothrus aeneus. The sequence goes on along the minus strand of NW_027099074.1, from coordinate 55,939 downwards.
GTGCCGGTCCTGGGCTTCTTTCGGCACAAACCGCTCTCAGGAGCTCCCTGCGCTCGCCACAATGCTCTGTGTGCGAAGAAGCCGCTTCTTCGCCTCCGGGAGAATCGGCGAGCGGCAGCTTCCCAAAGGCGAAGATGCAAGCTGCAGCACACAGGCACAGTGTGGGCAGCCTTCAGACTTAGAGAAAACAGTACTTTACCACTCTCCTGCCTTTTCCATGGTTATTCTATTGGAAAAGAACGAGTTTTGGACAACTACCTTTCATTCTTGCCGAACTCTTTGCAGACCCCCGTGCAAGCTTTAGAACAAGATTTTGGATGTTTTCTTTCCTGGCAGAGTTTCTCCTTGCAAGATATGGTGGAAAAGCTTTTGGCTGAGTGTAGAGCGGCAAGACACGCAGAAGACGCAGATACGCAGCTCTCCGAAGCTAAGTGCCGGTCCCGGGCTTCTTTCGGCACAAACCGCTCTCAGGAGCTCCCTGCGCTCGCCACAATGCTCTGTGTGCGAAGAAGCCGCTTCTTCGCCTCCGGGAGAATCGGCGAGCGGCAGCTTCCCAAAGGCGAAGATGCAAGCTGCAGCACACAGGCACAGTGTGGGCAGCCTTCAGACTTAGAGAAAACAGTACTTTACCACTCTCCTGCCTTTTCCATGGTTATTCTATTGGAAAAGAACGAGTTTTGGACAACTACCTTTCATTCTTGCCAAACTCTTTGCAGACCCCCGTGCAAGCTTTAGAACAAGATTTTGGATGTTTTCTTTCCTGGCAGAGTTTCTCCTTGCAAGATATGGTGGAAAAGCTTTTGGCTGAGTGTAGAGCGGCAAGACACGCAGAAGACGCAGATACGCAGCTCTCCGAAGCTAAGTGCCGGTCCCGGGCTTCTTTCGGCACAAACCGCTCTCAGGAGCTCCCTGCGCTCTCCACAATGTTCTGTGTGCGAAGAAGCCGCTTCTTCGCCTCCGGGAGAATCGGCGAGCGGCAGCTTCCCAAAGGCGAAGATGCAAGCTGCAGCACACAGGCACAGTGTGGGCAGCCTTCAGACTTAGAGAAAACAGTACTTTACCACTCTCCTGCCTTTTCCATGGTTATTCTATTGGAAAAGAACGAGTTTTGGACAACTACCTTTCATTCTTGCCAAACTCTTTGCAGACCCCCGTGCAAGCTTTAGAACAAGATTTTGGATGTTTTCTTTCCTGGCAGAGTTTCTCCTTGCAAGATATGGTGGAAAAGCTTTTGGCTGAGTGTAGAGCGGCAAGACACGCAGAAGACGCAGATACGCAGCTCTCCGAAGCTAAGTGCCGGTCCCGGGCTTCTTTCGGCACAAACCGCTCTCAGGAGCTCCCTGCGCTCGCCACAATGCTCTGTGTGCGAAGAAGCCGCTTCTTCGCCTCCGGGAGAATCGGCGAGCGGCAGCTTCCCAAAGGCGAAGATGCAAGCTGCAGCACACAGGCACAGTGTGGGCAGCCTTCAGACTTAGAGAAAACAGTACTTTACCACTCTCCTGCCTTTTCCATGGTTATTCTATTGGAAAAGAACGAGTTTTGGACAACTACCTTTCATTCTTGCCAAACTCTTTGCAGACCCCCGTGCAAGCTTTAGAACAAGATTTTGGATGTTTTCTTTCCTGGCAGAGTTTCTCCTTGCAAGATATGGTGGAAAAGCTTTTGGCTGAGTGTAGAGCGGCAAGACACGCAGAAGACGCAGATACGCAGCTCTCCGAAGCTAAGTGCCGGTCCTGGGCTTCTTTCGGCACAAACCGCTCTCAGGAGCTCCCTGCGCTCGCCACAATGCTCTGTGTGCGAAGAAGCCGCTTCTTCGCCTCCGGGAGAATCGGCGAGCGGCAGCTTCCCAAAGGCGAAGATGCAAGCTGCAGCACACAGGCACAGTGTGGGCAGCCTTCAGACTTAGAGAAAACAGTACTTTACCACTCTCCTGCCTTTTCCATGGTTATTCTATTGGAAAAGAACGAGTTTTGGACAACTACCTTTCATTCTTGCCGAACTCTTTGCAGACCCCCGTGCAAGCTTTAGAACAAGATTTTGGATGTTTTCTTTCCTGGCAGAGTTTCTCCTTGCAAGATATGGTGGAAAAGCTTTTGGCTGAGTGTAGAGCGGCAAGACACGCAGAAGACGCAGATACGCAGCTCTCCGAAGCTAAGTGCCGGTCCCGGGCTTCTTTCGGCACAAACCGCTCTCAGGAGCTCCCTGCGCTCGCCACAATGCTCTGTGTGCGAAGAAGCCGCTTCTTCGCCTCCGGGAGAATCGGCGAGCGGCAGCTTCCCAAAGGCGAAGATGCAAGCTGCAGCACACAGGCACAGTGTGGGCAGCCTTCAGACTTAGAGAAAACAGTACTTTACCACTCTCCTGCCTTTTCCATGGTTATTCTATTGGAAAAGAACGAGTTTTGGACAACTACCTTTCATTCTTGCCAAACTCTTTGCAGACCCCCGTGCAAGCTTTCGAACAAGATTTTGGATGTTTTCTTTCCTGGCAGAGTTTCTCCTTGCAAGATATGGTGGAAAAGCTTTTGGCTGAGTGTAGAGCGGCAAGACACGCAGAAGACGCAGATACGCAGCTCTCCGAAGCTAAGTGCCGGTCCCGGGCTTCTTTCGGCACAAACCGCTCTCAGGAGCTCCCTGCGCTCTCCACAATGCTCTGTGTGCGAAGAAGCCGCTTCTTCGCCTCCGGGAGAATCGGCGAGCGGCAGCTTCCCAAAGGCGAAGATGCAAGCTGCAGCACACAGGCACAGTGTGGGCAGCCTTCAGACTTAGAGAAAACAGTACTTTACCACTCTCCTGCCTTTTCCATGGTTATTCTATTGGAAAAGAACGAGTTTTGGACAACTACCTTTCATTCTTGCCAAACTCTTTGCAGACCCCCGTGCAAGCTTTAGAACAAGATTTTGGATGTTTTCTTTCCTGGCAGAGTTTCTCCTTGCAAGATATGGTGGAAAAGCTTTTGGCTGAGTGTAGAGCGGCAAGACACGCAGAAGACGCAGATACGCAGCTCTCCGAAGCTAAGTGCCGGTCCCGGGCTTTTTTCGGCACAAACCGCTCTCAGGAGCTCCCTGCGCTCGCCACAATGCTCTGTGTGCGAAGAAGCCGCTTCTTCGCCTCCGGGAGAATCGGCGAGCGGCAGCTTCCCAAAGGCGAAGATGCAAGCTGCAGCACACAGGCACAGTGTGGGCAGCCTTCAGACTTAGAGAAAACAGTACTTTACCACTCTCCTGCCTTTTCCATGGTTATTCTATTGGAAAAGAACGAGTTTTGGACAACTACCTTTCATTCTTGCCAAACTCTTTGCAGACCCCCGTGCAAGCTTTAGAACAAGATTTTGGATGTTTTCTTTCCTGGCAGAGTTTCTCCTTGCAAGATATGCTGGAAAAGCTTTTTGCTGAGTGTAGAGCGGCAAGACACGCAGAAGACGCAGATACGCAGCTCTCCGAAGCTAAGTGCCGGTCCCGGGCTTCTTTCGGCACAAACCGCTCTCAGGAGCTCCCTGCGCTCGCCACAATGCTCTGTGTGCGAAGAAGCCGCTTCTTCGCCTCCGGGAGAATCGGCGAGCGGCAGCTTCCCAAAGGCGAAGATGCAAGCTGCAGCACACAGGCACAGTGTGGGCAGCCTTCAGACTTAGAGAAAACAGTACTTTACCACTCTCCTGCCTTTTCCATGGTTATTCTATTGGAAAAGAACGAGTTTTGGACAACTACCTTTCATTCTTGCCAAACTCTTTGCAGACCCCCGTGCAAGCTTTAGAACAAGATTTTGGATGTTTTCTTTCCTGGCAGAGTTTCTCCTTGCAAGATATGGTGGAAAAGCTTTTTGCTGAGTGTAGAGCGGCAAGACACGCAGAAGACGCAGATACGCAGCTCTCCGAAGCTAAGTGCCGGTCCCGGGCTTCTTTCGGCACAAACCGCTCTCAGGAGCTCCCTGCGCTCGCCACAATGCTCTGTGTGCGAAGAAGCCGCTTCTTCGCCTCCGGGAGAATCGGCGAGCGGCAGCTTCCCAAAGGCGAAGATGCAAGCTGCAGCACACAGGCACAGTGTGGGCAGCCTTCAGACTTAGAGAAAACAGTACTTTACCACTCTCCTGCCTTTTCCATGGTTATTCTATTGGAAAAGAACGAGTTTTGGACAACTACCTTTCATTCTTGCCAAACTCTTTGCAGACCCCCGTGCAAGCTTTAGAACAAGATTTTGGATGTTTTCTTTCCTGGCAGAGTTTCTCCTTGCAAGATATGGTGGAAAAGCTTTTTGCTGAGTGTAGAGCGGCAAGACACGCAGAAGACGCAGATACGCAGCTCTCCGAAGCTAAGTGCCGGTCCCGGGCTTCTTTCGGCACAAACCGCTCTCAGGAGCTCCCTGCGCTCGCCACAATGCTCTGTGTGTGAAGAAGCCGCTTCTTCGCCTCCGGGAGAATCGGCGAGCGGCAGCTTCCCAAAGGCGAAGATGCAAGCTGCAGCACACAGGCACAGTGTGGGCAGCCTTCAGACTTAGAGAAAACAGTACTTTACCACTCTCCTGCCTTTTCCATGGTTATTCTATTGGAAAAGAACGAGTTTTGGACAACTACCTTTCATTCTTGCCAAACTCTTTGCAGACCCCCGTGCAAGCTTTAGAACAAGATTTTGGATGTTTTCTTTCCTGGCAGAGTTTCTCCTTGCAAGATATGGTGGAAAAGCTTTTGGCTGAGTGTAGAGCGGCAAGACACGCAGAAGACGCAGATACGCAGCTCTCCGAAGCTAAGTGCCGGTCCCGGCCTTCTTTCGGCACAAACCGCTCTCAGGAGCTCCCTGCGCTCGCCACAATGCTCTGTGTGCGAAGAAGCCGCTTCTTCGCCTGCGGGAGAATCGGCGAGCGGCAGCTTCCCAAAGGCGAAGATGCAAGCTGCAGCACACAGGCACAGTGTGGGCAGCATTCAGACTTAGAGAAAACAGTACTTTACCACTCTCCTGCCTTTTCCATGGTTATTCTATTGGAAAAGAACGAGTTTTGGACAACTACCTTTCATTCTTGCCAAACTCTTTGCAGACCCCCGTGCAAGCTTTAGAACAAGATTTTGGATGTTTTCTTTCCTGGCAGAGTTTCTCCTTGCAAGATATGGTGGAAAAGCTTTTGGCTGAGTGTAGAGCGGCAAGACACGCAGAAGACGCAGATACGCAGCTCTCCGAAGCTAAGTGCCGGTCCCGGGCTTCTTTCGGCACAAACCGCTCTCAGGAGCTCCCTGCGCTCGCCACAATGCTCTGTGTGCGAAGAAGCCGCTTCTTCGCCTCCGGGAGAATCGGCGAGCGGCAGCTTCCCAAAGGCGAAGATGCAAGCTGCAGCACACAGGCACAGTGTGGGCAGCCTTCAGACTTAGAGAAAACAGTACTTTACCACTCTCCTGCCTTTTCCATGGTTATTCTATTGGAAAAGAACGAGTTTTGGACAACTACCTTTCATTCTTGCCAAACTCTTTGCAGACCCCCGTGCAAGCTTTAGAACAAGATTTTGGATGTTTTCTTTCCTGGCAGAGTTTCTCCTTGCAAGATATGGTGGAAAAGCTTTTGGCTGAGTGTAGAGCGGCAAGACACGCAGAAGACGCAGATACGCAGCTCTCCGAAGCTAAGTGCCGGTCCCGGGCTTCTTTCGGCACAAACCGCTCTCAGGAGCTCCCTGCGCTCGCCACAATGCTCTGTGTGCGAAGAAGCCGCTTCTTCGCCTCCGGGAGAATCGGCGAGCGGCAGCTTCCCAAAGGCGAAGATGCAAGCTGCAGCACACAGGCACAGTGTGGGCAGCCTTCAGACTTAGAGAAAACAGTACTTTACCACTCTCCTGCCTTTTCCATGGTTATTCTATTGGAAAAGAACGAGTTTTGGACAACTACCTTTCATTCTTGCCAAACTCTTTGCAGACCCCCGTGCAAGCTTTAGAACAAGATTTTGGATGTTTTCTTTCCTGGCAGAGTTTCTCCTTGCAAGATATGGTGGAAAAGCTTTTGGCTGAGTGTAGAGCGGCAAGACACGCAGAAGACGCAGATACGCAGCTCTCCGAAGCTAAGTGCCGGTCCCGGGCTTCTTTCGGCACAAACCGCTCTCAGGAGCTCCCTGCGCTCGCCACAATGCTCTGTGTGCGAAGAAGCCGCTTCTTCGCCTCCGGGAGAATCGGCGAGCGGCAGCTTCCCAAAGGCGAAGATGCAAGCTGCAGCACACAGGCACAGTGTGGGCAGCCTTCAGACTTAGAGAAAACAGTACTTTACCACTCTCCTGCCTTTTCCATGGTTATTCTATTGGAAAAGAACGAGTTTTGGACAACTACCTTTCATTCTTGCCAAACTCTTTGCAGACCCCCGTGCAAGCTTTAGAACAAGATTTTGGATGTTTTCTTTCCTGGCAGAGTTTCTCCTTGCAAGATATGCTGGAAAAGCTTTTTGCTGAGTGTAGAGCGGCAAGACACGCAGAAGACGCAGATACGCAGCTCTCCGAAGCTAAGTGCCGGTCCCGGGCTTCTTTCGGCACAAACCGCTCTCAGGAGCTCCCTGCGCTCGCCACAATGCTCTGTGTGCGAAGAAGCCGCTTCTTCGCCTCCGGGAGAATCGGCGAGCGGCAGCTTCCCAAAGGCGAAGATGCAAGCTGCAGCACACAGGCACAGTGTGGGCAGCCTTCAGACTTAGAGAAAACAGTACTTTACCACTCTCCTGCCTTTTCCATGGTTATTCTATTGGAAAAGAACGAGTTTTGGACAACTACCTTTCATTCTTGCCAAACTCTTTGCAGACCCCCGTGCAAGCTTTAGAACAAGATTTTGGATGTTTTCTTTCCTGGCAGAGTTTCTCCTTGCAAGATATGCTGGAAAAGCTTTTGGCTGAGTGTAGAGCGGCAAGACACGCAGAAGACGCAGATACGCAGCTCTCTGAAGCTAAGTGCCGGTCCCGGGCTTCTTTCGGCACAAACCGCTCTCAGGAGCTCCCTGCGCTCGCCACAATGCTCTGTGTGCGAAGAAGCCGCTTCTTCGCCTCCGGGAGAATCGGCGAGCGGCAGCTTCCCAAAGGCGAAGATGCAAGCTGCAGCACACAGGCACAGTGTGGGCAGCCTTCAGACTTAGAGAAAACAGTACTTTACCACTCTCCTGCCTTTTCCATGGTTATTCTATTGGAAAAGAACGAGTTTTGGACAACTACCTTTCATTCTTGCCAAACTCTTTGCAGACCCCCGTGCAAGCTTTAGAACAAGATTTTGGATGTTTTCTTTCCTGGCAGAGTTTCTCCTTGCAAGATATGGTGGAAAAGCTTTTGGCTGAGTGTAGAGCGGCAAGACACGCAGAAGACGCTTATACGCAGCTCTCCGAAGCTAAGTGCCGGTCCCGGGCTTCTTTCGGCACAAACGGCTCTCAGGAGCTCCCTGCGCTCGCCACAATGCTCTGTGTGCGAAGAAGCCGCTTCTTCGCCTCCAGGAGAATCGGCGAGCGGCAGCTTCCCAAAGGCGAAGATGCAAGCTGCAGCACACAGGCACAGTGTGGGCAGCATTCAGACTTAGAGAAAACAGTACTTTACCACTCTCCTGCCTTTTCCATGGTTATTCTATTGGAAAAGAACGAGTTTTGGACAACTACCTTTCATTCTTGCCAAACTCTTTGCAGACCCCCGTGCAAGCTTTAGAACAAGATTTTGGATGTTTTCTTTCCTGGCAGAGTTTCTCCTTGCAAGATATGCTGGAAAAGCTTTTTGCTGAGTGTAGAGCGGCAAGACACGCAGAAGACGCAGATACGCAGCTCTCCGAAGCTAAGTGCCGGTCCCGGCCTTCTTTCGGCACAAACCGCTCTCAGGAGCTCCCTGCGCTCGCCACAATGCTCTGTGTGCGAAGAAGCCGCTTCTTCGCCTCCGGGAGAATCGGCGAGCGGCAGCTTCCCAAAGGCGAAGATGCAAGCTGCAGCACACAGGCACAGTGTGGGCAGCCTTCAGACTTAGAGAAAACAGTACTTTACCACTCTCCTGCCTTTTGCATGGTTATTCTATTGGAAAAGAACGAGTTTTGGACAACTAGCTTTCATTCTTGCCAAACTCTTTGCAGACCCCCGTGCAAGCTTTAGAACAAGATTTTGGATGTTTTCTTTCCTGGCAGAGTTTCTCCTTGCAAGATATGGTGGAAAAGCTTTTGGCTGAGTGTAGAGCGGCAAGACACGCAGAAGACGCAGATACGCAGCTCTCCGAAGCTAAGTGCCGGTCCCGGGCTTCTTTCGGCACAAACCGCTCTCAGGAGCTCCCTGCGCTCGCCACAATGCTCTGTGTGCGAAGAAGCCGCTTCTTCGCCTCCGGGAGAATCGGCGAGCGGCAGCTTCCCAAAGGCGAAGATGCAAGCTGCGGCACACAGGCACAGTGTGGGCAGCCTTCAGACTTAGAGAAAACAGTACTTTACCACTCTCCTGCCTTTTCCATGGTTATTCTATTGGAAAAGAACGAGTTTTGGACAACTACCTTTCATTCTTGCCAAACTCTTTGCAGACCCCCGTGCAAGCTTCAGAACAAGATTTTGGATGTTTTCTTTCCTGGCAGAGTTTCTCCTTGCAAGATATGGTGGAAAAGCTTTTTGCTGAGTGTAGAGCGGCAAGACACGCAGAAGACGCAGATACGCAGCTCTCCGAAGCTAAGTGCCGGTCCCGGGCTTCTTTCGGCACAAACCGCTCTCAGGAGCTCCCTGCGCTCGCCACAATGCTCTGTGTGCGAAGAAGCCGCTTCTTCGCCTGCGGGAGAATCGGCGAGCGGCAGCTTCCCAAAGGCGAAGATGCAAGCTGCAGCACACAGGCACAGTGTGGGCAGCCTTCAGACTTAGAGAAAACAGTACTTTACCACTCTCCTGCCTTTTCCATGGTTATTCTATTGGAAAAGAACGAGTTTTGGACAACTACCTTTCATTCTTGCCAAACTCTTTGCAGACCCCCGTGCAAGCTTTAGAACAAGATTTTGGATGTTTTCTTTCCTGGCAGAGTTTCTCCTTGCAAGATATGGTGGAAAAGCTTTTGGCTGAGTGTAGAGCGGCAAGACACGCAGAAGACGCAGATACGCAGCTCTCCGAAGCTAAGTGCCGGTCCCGGGCTTCTTTCGGCACAAACCGCTCTCAGGAGCTCCCTGCACTCGCCACAATGCTCTGTGTGCGAAGAAGCCGCTTCTTCGCCTCCGGGAGAATCGGCGAGCGGCAGCTTCCCAAAGGCGAAGATGCAAGCTGCGGCACACAGGCACAGTGTGGGCAGCCTTCAGACTTAGAGAAAACAGTACTTTACCACTCTCCTGCCTTTTCCATGGTTATTCTATTGGAAAAGAACGAGTTTTGGACAACTACCTTTCATTCTTGCCAAACTCTTTGCAGACCCCCGTGCAAGCTTTAGAACAAGATTTTGGATGTTTTCTTTCCTGGCAGAGTTTCTCCTTGCAAGATATGGTGGAAAAGCTTTTTGCTGAGTGTAGAGCGGCAAGACACGCAGAAGACGCAGATACGCAGCTCTCCGAAGCTAAGTGCCGGTCCCGGGCTTCTTTCGGCACAAACCGCTCTCAGGAGCTCCCTGCGCTCGCCACAATGCTCTGTGTGCGAAGAAGCCGCTTCTTCGCCTCCGGGAGAATCGGCGAGCGGCAGCTTCCCAAAGGCGAAGATGCAAGCTGCGGCACTCAGGCACAGTGTGGGCAGCCTTCAGACTTAGAGAAAACAGTACTTTACCACTCTCCTGCCTTTTCCATGGTTATTCTATTGGAAAAGAACGAGTTTTGGACAACTACCTTTCATTCTTGCCAAACTCTTTGCAGACCCCCGTGCAAGCTTTAGAACAAGATTTTGGATGTTTTCTTTCCTGGCAGAGTTTCTCCTTGCAAGATATGCTGGAAAAGCTTTTTGCTGAGTGTAGAGCGGCAAGACACGCAGAAGACGCAGATACGCAGCTCTCCGAAGCTAAGTGCCGGTCCCGGCCTTCTTTCGGCACAAACCGCTCTCAGGAGCTCCCTGCGCTCGCCACAATGCTCTGTGTGCGAAGAAGCCGCTTCTTCGCCTCCGGGAGAATCGGCGAGCGGCAGCTTCCCAAAGGCGAAGATGCAAGCTGCAGCACACAGGCACAGTGTGGGCAGCCTTCAGACTTAGAGAAAACAGTACTTTACCACTCTCCTGCCTTTTCCATGGTTATTCTATTGGAAAAGAACGAGTTTTGGACAACTACCTTTCATTCTTGCCAAACTCTTTGCAGACCTCCGTGCAAGCTTCAGAACAAGAGTTTGGATGTTTTCTTTCCTGGCAGAGTTTCTCCTTGCAAGATATGGTGGAAAAGCTTTTTGCTGAGTGTAGAGCGGCAAGACACGCAGAAGACGCAGATACGCAGCTCTCCGAAGCTAAGTGCCGGTCCCGGGCTTCTTTCGGCACAAACCGCTCTCAGGAGCTCCCTGCGCTCGCCACAATGCTCTGTGTGCGAAGAAGCCGCTTCTTCGCCTGCGGGAGAATCGGCGAGCGGCAGCTTCCCAAAGGCGAAGATGCAAGCTGCAGCACACAGGCACAGTGTGGGCAGCCTTCAGACTTAGAGAAAACAGTACTTTACCACTCTCCTGCCTTTTCCATGGTTATTCTATTGGAAAAGAACGAGTTTTGGACAACTACCTTTCATTCTTGCCAAACTCTTTGCAGACCCCCGTGCAAGCTTTAGAACAAGATTTTGGATGTTTTCTTTCCTGGCAGAGTTTCTCCTTGCAAGATATGGTGGAAAAGCTTTTGGCTGAGTGTAGAGCGGCAAGACACGCAGAAGACGCAGATACGCAGCTCTCCGAAGCTAAGTGCCGGTCCCGGGCTTCTTTCGGCACAAACCGCTCTCAGGAGCTCCCTGCGCTCGCCACAGTGCTCTGTGTGCGAAGAAGCCGCTTCTTCGCCTGCGGGAGAATCGGCGAGCGGCAGCTTCCCAAAGGCGAAGATGCAAGCTGCAGCACACAGGCACAGTGTGGGCAGCCTTCAGACTTAGAGAAAACAGTACTTTACCACTCTCCTGCCTTTTCCATGGTTATTCTATTGGAAAAGAACGAGTTTTGGACAACTACCTTTCATTCTTGCCAAACTCTTTGCAGACCCCCGTGCAAGCTTTAGAACAAGATTTTGGATGTTTTCTTTCCTGGCAGAGTTTCTCCTTGCAAGATATGGTGGAAAAGCTTTTTGCTGAGTGTAGAGCGGCAAGACACGCAGAAGACGCAGATACGCAGCTCTCCGAAGCTAAGTGCCGGTCCCGGGCTTCTTTCGGCACAAACCGCTCTCAGGAGCTCCCTGCGCTCGCCACAATGCTCTGTGTGCGAAGAAGCCGCTTCTTCGCCTCCGGGAGAATCGGCGAGCGGCAGCTTCCCAAAGGCGAAGATGCAAGCTGCAGCACACAGGCACAGTGTGGGCAGCATTCAGACTTAGAGAAAACAGTACTTTACCACTCTCCTGCCTTTTCCATGGTTATTCTATTGGAAAAGAACGAGTTTTGGACAACTACCTTTCATTCTTGCCAAACTCTTTGCAGACCCCCGTGCAAGCTTTAGAACAAGATTTTGGATGTTTTCTTTCCTGGCAGAGTTTCTCCTGGCAAGATATGGTGGAAAAGCTTTTTGCTGAGTGTAGAGCGGCAAGACACGCAGAAGACGCAGATACGCAGCTCTCCGAAGCTAAGTGCCGGTCCCGGCCTTCTTTCGGCACAAACCGCTCTCAGGAGCTCCCTGCGCTCGCCACAATGCTCTGTGTGCGAAGAAGCCGCTTCTTCGCCTGCGGGAGAATCGGCGAGCGGCAGCTTCCCAAAGGCGAAGATGCAAGCTGCAGCACACAGGCACAGTGTGGGCAGCCTTCAGACTTAGAGAAAACAGTACTTTACCACTCTCCTGCCTTTTCCATGGTTATTCTATTGGAAAAGAACGAGTTTTGGACAACTACCTTTCATTCTTGCCAAACTCTTTGCAGACCCCCGTGCAAGCTTTAGAACAAGATTTTGGATGTTTTCTTTCCTGGCAGAGTTTCTCCTTGCAAGATATGGTGGAAAAGCTTTTTGCTGAGTGTAGAGCGGCAAGACACGCAGAAGACGCAGATACGCAGCTCTCCGAAGCTAAGTGCCGGTCCCGGGCTTCTTTCGGCACAAACCGCTCTCAGGAGCTCCCTGCGCTCGCCACAATGCTCTGTGTGCGAAGAAGCCGCTTCTTCGCCTGCGGGAGAATCGGCGAGCGGCAGCTTCCCAAAGGCGAAGATGCAAGCTGCAGCACACAGGCACAGTGTGGGCAGCCTTCAGACTTAGAGAAAACAGTACTTTACCACTCTCCTGCCTTTTCCATGGTTATTCTATTGGAAAAGAACGAGTTTTGGACAACTACCTTTCATTCTTGCCAAACTCTTTGCAGACCCCCGTGCAAGCTTTAGAACAAGATTTTGGATGTTTTCTTTCCTGGCAGAGTTTCTCCTTGCAAGATATGGTGGAAAAGCTTTTTGCTGAGTGTAGAGCGGCAAGACACGCAGAAGACGCAGATACGCAGCTCTCCGAAGCTAAGTGCCGGTCCCGGGCTTCTTTCGGCACAAACCGCTCTCAGGAGCTCCCTGCGCTCGCCACAATGCTCTGTGTGCGAAGAAGCCGCTTCTTCGCCTCCGGGAGAATCGGCGAGCGGCAGCTTCCCAAAGGCGAAGATGCAAGCTGCAGCACACAGGCACAGTGTGGGCAGCATTCAGACTTAGAGAAAACAGTACTTTACCACTCTCCTGCCTTTTCCATGGTTATTCTATTGGAAAAGAACGAGTTTTGGACAACTACCTTTCATTCTTGCCAAACTCTTTGCAGACCCCCGTGCAAGCTTTAGAACAAGATTTTGGATGTTTTCTTTCCTGGCAGAGTTTCTCCTGGCAAGATATGGTGGAAAAGCTTTTTGCTGAGTGTAGAGCGGCAAGACACGCAGAAGACGCAGATACGCAGCTCTCCGAAGCTAAGTGCCGGTCCCGGCCTTCTTTCGGCACAAACCGCTCTCAGGAGCTCCCTGCGCTCGCCACAATGCTCTGTGTGCGAAGAAGCCGCTTCTTCGCCTCCGGGAGAATCGGCGAGCGGCAGCTTCCCAAAGGCGAAGATGCAAGCTGCAGCACACAGGCACAGTGTGGGCAGCCTTCAGACTTAGAGAAAACAGTACTTTACCACTCTCCTGCCTTTTCCATGGTTATTCTATTGGAAAAGAACGAGTTTTGGACAACTACCTTTCATTCTTGCCAAACTCTTTGCAGACCCCCGTGCAAGCTTTAGAACAAGATTTTGGATGTTTTCTTTCCTGGCAGAGTTTCTCCTTGCAAGATATGGTGGAAAAGCTTTTTGCTGAGTGTAGAGCGGCAAGACACGCAGAAGACGCAGATACGCAGCTCTCCGAAGCTAAGTGCCGGTCCCGGGCTTCTTTCGGCACAAACCGCTCTCAGGAGCTCCCTGCGCTCGCCACAATGCTCTGTGTGCGAAGAAGCCGCTTCTTCGCCTCCGGGAGAATCGGCGAGCGGCAGCTTCCCAAAGGCGAAGATGCAAGCTGCAGCACACAGGCACAGTGTGGGCAGCCTTCAGACTTAGAGAAAACAGTACTTTACCACTCTCCTGCCTTTTCCATGGTTATTCTATTGGAAAAGAACGAGTTTTGGACAACTACCTTTCATTCTTGCCAAACTCTTTGCAGACCCCCGTGCAAGCTTTAGAACAAGATTTTGGATGTTTTCTTTCCTGGCAGAGTTTCTCCTTGCAAGATATGGTGGAAAAGCTTTTTGCTGAGTGTAGAGCGGCAAGACACGCAGAAGACGCAGATACGCAGCTCTCCGAAGCTAAGTGCCGGTCCCGGGCTTCTTTCGGCACAAACCGCTCTCAGGAGCTCCCTGCGCTCGCCACAATGCTCTGTGTGCGAAGAAGCCGCTTCTTCGCCTCCGGGAGAATCGGCGAGCGGCACCTTCCCAAAGGCGAAGATGCAAGCTGCAGCACACAGGCACAGTGTGGGCAGCATTCAGACTTAGAGAAAACAGTACTTTACCACTCTCCTGCCTTTTCCATGGTTATTCTATTGGAAAAGAACGAGTTTTGGACAACTACCTTTCATTCTTGCCAAACTCTTTGCAGACCCCCGTGCAAGCTTTAGAACAAGATTTTGGATGTTTTCTTTCCTGGCAGAGTTTCTCCTGGCAAGATATGGTGGAAAAGCTTTTTGCTGAGTGTAGAGCGGCAAGACACGCAGAAGACGCAGATACGCAGCTCTCCAAAGCTAAGTGCCGGTCCCGGGCTTCTTTCGGCACAAACCGCTCTCAGGAGCTCCCTGCGCTCGCCACAATGCTCTGTGTGCGAAGAAGCCGCTTCTTCGCCTCCGGGAGAATCGGCGAGCGGCAGCTTCCCAAAGGCGAAGATGCAAGCTGCAGCACACAGGCACAGTGTGGGCAGCCTTCAGACTTAGAGAAAACAGTACTTTACCACTCTCCTGCCTTTTCCATGGTTATTCTATTGGAAAAGAACGAGTTTTGGACAACTACCTTTCATTCTTGCCAAACTCTTTGCAGACCCCCGTGCAAGCTTTAGAACAAGATTTTGGATGTTTTCTTTCCTGGCAGAGTTTCTCCTTGCAAGATATGGTGGAAAAGCTTTTTGCTGAGTGTAGAGCGGCAAGACACGCAGAAGACGCAGATACGCAGCTCTCCGAAGCTAAGTGCCGGTCCCGGGCTTCTTTCGGCACAAACCGCTCTCAGGAGCTCCCTGCGCTCGCCACAATGCTCTGTGTGCGAAGAAGCCGCTTCTTCGCCTCCGGGAGAATCGGCGAGCGGCAGCTTCCCAAAGGCGAAGATGCAAGCTGCGGCACTCAGGCACAGTGTGGGCAGCCTTCAGACTTAGAGAAAACAGTACTTTACCGCTCTCCTGCCTTTTCCATGGTTATTCTATTGGAAAAGAACGAGTTTTGGACAACTACCTTTCATTCTTGCCAAACTCTTTGCAGACCCCCGTGCAAGCTTTAGAACAAGATTTTGGATGTTTTCTTTCCTGGCAGAGTTTCTCCTTGCAAGATATGGTGGAAAAGCTTTTTGCTGAGTGTAGAGCGGCAAGACACGCAGAAGACGCAGATACGCAGCTCTCCGAAGCTAAGTGCCGGTCCCGGGCTTCTTTCGGCACAAACCGCTCTCAGGAGCTCCCTGCGCTCGCCACAATGCTCTGTGTGCGAAGAAGCCGCTTCTTCGCCTCCGGGAGAATCGGCGAGCGGCAGCTTCCCAAAGGCGAAGATGCAAGCTGCAGCACACAGGCACAGTGTGGGCAGCCTTCAGACTTAGAGAAAACAGTACTTTACCACTCTCCTGCCTTTTCCATGGTTATTCTATTGGAAAAGAACGAGTTTTGGACAACTACCTTTCATTCTTGCCAAACTCTTTGCAGACCTCCGTGCAAGCTTCAGAACAAGAGTTTGGATGTTTTCTTTCCTGGCAGAGTTTCTCCTTGCAAGATATGGTGGAAAAGCTTTTGGCTGAGTGTAGAGCGGCAAGACACGCAGAAGACGCAGATACGCAGCTCTCCGAAGCTAAGTGCCGGTCCCGGGCTTCTTTCGGCACAAACCGCTCTCAGGAGCTCCCTGCGCTCGCCACAATGCTCTGTGTGCGAAGAAGCCGCTTCTTCGCCTGCGGGAGAATCGGCGAGCGGCAGCTTCCCAAAGGCGAAGATGCAAGCTGCAGCACACAGGCACAGTGTGGGCAGCCTTCAGACTTAGAGAAAACAGTACTTTACCACTCTCCTGCCTTTTCCATGGTTATTCTATTGGAAAAGAACGAGTTTTGGACAACTACCTTTCATTCTTGCCAAACTCTTTGCAGACCCCCGTGCAAGCTTTAGAACAAGATTTTGGATGTTTTCTTTCCTGGCAGAGTTTCTCCTTGCAAGATATGCTGGAAAAGCTTTTTGCTGAGTGTAGAGCGGCAAGACACGCAGAAGACGCAGATACGCAGCTCTCCGAAGCTAAGTGCCGGTCCCGGCGTTCTTTCGGCACAAACCGCTCTCAGGAGCTCCCTGCGCTCGCCACAATGCTCTGTGTGCGAAGAAGCCGCTTCTTCGCCTCCGGGAGAATCGGCGAGCGGCAGCTTCCCAAAGGCGAAGATGCAAGCTGCAGCACACAGGCACAGTGTGGGCAGCATTCAGACTTAGAGAAAACAGTACTTTACCACTCTCCTGCCTTTTCCATGGTTATTCTATTGGAAAAGAACGAGTTTTGGACAACTACCTTTCATTCTTGCCAAACTCTTTGCAGACCCCCGTGCAAGCTTTAGAACAAGATTTTGGATGTTTTCTTTCCTGGCAGAGTTTCTCCTTGCAAGATATGGTGGAAAAGCTTTTTGCTGAGTGTAGAGCGGCAAGACATGCAGAAGACGCAGATACGCAGCTCTCCGAAGCTAAGTGCCGGTCCCGGGCTTCTTTCGGCACAAACCGCTCTCAGGAGCTCCCTGCGCTCTCCACAATGCTCTGTGTGCGAAGAAGCCGCTTCTTCGCCTCCGGGAGAATCGGGGAGCGGCAGCTTCCCAAAGGCGAAGATGCAAGCTGCAGCACACAGGCACAGTGTGGGCAGCCTTCAGACTTAGAGAAAACAGTACTTTACCACTCTCCTGCCTTTTCCATGGTTATTCTATTGGAAAAGAACGAGTTTTGGACAACTACCTTTCATTCTTGCCAAACTCTTTGCAGACCTCCGCGCAAGCTTTAGAACAAGATTTTGGATGTTTTCTTTCCTGGCAGAGTTTCTCCTTGCAAGATATGGTGGAAAAGCTTTTTGCTGAGTGTAGAGCGGCAAGACACGCAGAAGACGCAGATACGCAGCTCTCCGAAGCTAAGTGCCGGCCCCGGCCTTCTTTCGGCACAAACCGCTCTCAGGAGCTCCCTGCGCTCGCCACAATGCTCTGTGTGCGAAGAAGCCGCTTCTTCGCCTGCGGGAGAATCGGCGAGCGGCAGCTTCCCAAAGGCGAAGATGCAAGCTGCAGCACACAGGCACAGTGTGGGCAGCCTTCAGACTTAGAGAAAACAGTACTTTACCACTCTCCTGCCTTTTCCATGGTTATTCTATTGGAAAAGAACGAGTTTTGGACAACTACCTTTCATTCTTGCCAAACTCTTTGCAGACCCCCGTGCAAGCTTCAGAACAAGATTTTGGATGTTTTCTTTCCTGGCAGAGTTTCTCCTTGCAAGATATGGTGGAAAAGCTTTTTGCTGAGTGTAGAGCGGCAAGACACGCAGAAGACGCAGATACGCAGCTCTCCGAAGCTAAGTGCCGGTCCCAGGCTTCTTTCGGCACAAACCGCTCTCAGGAGCTCCCTGCGCTCGCCACAATGCTCTGTGTGCGAAGAAGCCGCTTCTTCGCCTGCGGGAGAATCGGCGAGCGGCAGCTTCCCAAAGGCGAAGATGCAAGCTGCAGCACACAGGCACAGTGTGGGCAGCCTTCAGACTTCGAGAAAACAGTACTTTACCACTCTCCTGCCTTTTCCATGGTTATTCTATTGGAAAAGAACGAGTTTTGGACAACTACCTTTCATTCTTGCCAAACTCTTTGCAGACCCCCGTGCAAGCTTTAGAACAAGATTTTGGATGTTTTCTTTCCTGGCAGAGTTTCTCCTTGCAAGATATGGTGGAAAAGCTTTTGGCTGAGTGTAGAGCGGCAAGACACGCAGAAGACGCAGATACGCAGCTCTCCGAAGCTAAGTGCCGGTCCCGGGCTTCTTTCGGCACAAACCGCTCTCAGGAGCTCCCTGCGCTCGCCACAATGCTCTGTGTGCGAAGAAGCCGCTTCTTCGCCTCCGGGAGAATCGGCGAGCGGCAGCTTCCCAAAGGCGAAGATGCAAGCTGCAGCACACAGGCACAGTGTGGGCAGCCTTCAGACTTAGAGAAAACAGTACTTTACCACTCTCCTGCCTTTTCCATGGTTATTCTATTGGAAAAGAACGAGTTTTGGACAACTACCTTTCATTCTTGCCAAACTCTTTGCAGACCCCCGTGCAAGCTTTAGAACAAGATTTTGGATGTTTTCTTTCCTGGCAGAGTTTCTCCTTGCAAGATATGGTGGAAAAGCTTTTTGCTGAGTGTAGAGCGGCAAGACACGCAGAAGACGCAGATACGCAGCTCTCCGAAGCTAAGTGCCGGTCCCGGGCTTCTTTCGGCACAAACCGCTCTCAGGAGCTCCCTGCGCTCGCCACAATGCTCTGTGTGCGAAGAAGCCGCTTCTTCGCCTCCGGGAGAATCGGCGAGCGGCAGCTTCCCAAAGGCGAAGATGCAAGCTGCAGCACACAGGCACAGTGTGGGCAGCATTCAGACTTAGAGAAAACAGTACTTTACCACTCTCCTGCCTTTTCCATGGTTATTCTATTGGAAAAGAACGAGTTTTGGACAACTACCTTTCATTCTTGCCAAACTCTTTGCAGACCCCCGTGCAAGCTTTAGAACAAGATTTTGGATGTTTTCTTTCCTGGCAGAGTTTCTCCTGGCAAGATATGGTGGAAAAGCTTTTTGCTGAGTGTAGAGTGGCAAGACACGCAGAAGACGCAGATACGCAGCTCTCCGAAGCTAAGTGCCGGTCCCGGCCTTCTTTCGGCACAAACCGCTCTCAGGAGCTCCCTGTGCTCGCCACAATGCTCTGTGTGCGAAGAAGCCGCTTCTTCGCCTCCGGGAGAATCGGCGAGCGGCAGCTTCCCAAAGGCGAAGATGCAAGCTGCAGCACACAGGCACAGTGTGGGCAGCCTTCAGACTTAGAGAAAACAGTACTTTACCACTCTCCTGCCTTTTCCATGGTTATTCTATTGGAAAAGAACGAGTTTTGGACAACTACCTTTCATTCTTGCCAAACTCTTTGCAGACCTCCGTGCAAGCTTCAGAACAAGAGTTTGGATGTTTTCTTTCCTGGCAGAGTTTCTCCTTGCAAGATATGGTGGAAAAGCTTTTTGCTGAGTGTAGAGCGGCAAGACACGCAGAAGACGCAGATACGCAGCTCTCCGAAGCTAAGTGCCGGTCCCGGCCTTCTTTCGGCACAAACCGCTCTCAGGAGCTCCCTGCGCTCGCCACAATGCTCTGTGTGCGAAGAAGCCGCTTCTTCGCCTCCGGGAGAATCGGCGAGCGGCAGCTTCCCAAAGGCAAGCTGCAGCACACAGGCACAGTGTGGGCAGCCTTCAGACTTAGAGAAAACAGTACTTTACCACTCTCCTGCCTTTTCCATGGTTATTCTATTGGAAAAGAACGAGTTTTGGACAACTACCTTTCATTCTTGCCAAACTCTTTGCAGACCTCCGTGCAAGCTTTAGAACAAGATTTTGGATGTTTTCTTTCCTGGCAGAGTTTCTCCTTGCAAGATATGGTGGAAAAGCTTTTTGCTGAGTGTAGAGCGGCAAGACACGCAGAAGACGCAGATACGCAGCTCTCCAAAGCTAAGTGCCGGTCCCGGGCTTCTTTCGGCACAAACCGCTCTCAGGAGCTCCCTGCGCTCGCCACAATGCTCTGTGTGCGAAGAAGCCGCTTCTTCGCCTGCGGGAGAATCGGCGAGCGGCAGCTTCCCAAAGGCGAAGATGCAAGCTGCAGCACACAGGCACAGTGTGGGCAGCATTCAGACTTAGAGAAAACAGTACTTTACCACTCTCCTGCCTTTTCCATGGTTATTATATTGGAAAAGAACGAGTTTTGGACAACTACCTTTCATTCTTGCCAAACTCTTTGCAGACCCCTGTGCAAGCTTTAGAACAAGATTTTGGATGTTTTCTTTCCTGGCAGAGTTTCTCCTTGCAAGATATGGTGGAAAAGCTTTTTGCTGAGTGTAGAGCGGCAAGACACGCAGAAGACGCAGATACGCAGCTCTCCGAAGCTAAGTGCCGGTCCCGGGCTTCTTTCGGCACAAACCGCTCTCAGGAGCTCCCTGCGCTCGCCACAATGCTCTGTGTGCGAAGAAGCCGCTTCTTCGCCTCCGGGAGAATCGGCGAGCGGCAGCTTCCCAAAGGCGAAGATGCAAGCTGCAGCACACAGGCACAGTGTGGGCAGCCTTCAGACTTAGAGAAAACAGTACTTTACCACTCTCCTGCCTTTTCCATGGTTATTCTATTGGAAAAGAACGAGTTTTGGACAACTACCTTTCATTCTTGCCAAACTCTTTGCAGACCCCCGTGCAAGCTTTAGAACAAGATTTTGGATGTTTTCTTTCCTGGCAGAGTTTCTCCTTGCAAGATATGGTGGAAAAGCTTTTTGCTGAGTGTAGAGCGGCAAGACACGCAGAAGACGCAGATACGCAGCTCTCCGAAGCTAAGTGCCGGTCCCGGGCTTCTTTCGGCACAAACCGCCCTCAGGAGCTCCCTGCGCTCGCCACAATGCTCTGTGTGCGAAGAAGCCGCTTCTTCGCCTCCGGGAGAATCGGCGAGCGGCAGCTTCCCAAAGGCGAAGATGCAAGCTGCAGCACACAGGCACAGTGTGGGCAGCCTTCAGACTTAGAGAAAACAGTACTTTACCACTCTCCTGCCTTTTCCATGGTTATTCTATTGGAAAAGAACGAGTTTTGGACAACTACCTTTCATTCTTGCCAAACTCTTTGCAGACCCCCGTGCAAGCTTTAGAACAAGATTTTGGATGTTTTCTTTCCTGGCAGAGTTTCTCCTTGCAAGATATGGTGGAAAAGCTTTTTGCTGAGTGTAGAGCGGCAAGACACGCAGAAGACGCAGATACGCAGCTCTCCGAAGCTAAGTGCCGGTCCCGGGCTTCTTTCGGCACAAACCGCTCTCAGGAGCTCCCTGCGCTCGCCACAATGCTCTGTGTGCGAAGAAGCCGCTTCTTCGCCTGCGGGAGAATCGGCGAGCGGCAGCTTCCCAAAGGCGAAGATGCAAGCTGCAGCACACAGGCACAGTGTGGGCAGCCTTCAGACTTAGAGAAAACAGTACTTTACCACTCTCCTGCCTTTTCCATGGTTATTCTATTGGAAAAGAACGAGTTTTGGACAACTACCTTTCATTCTTGCCAAACTCTTTGCAGACCTCCGTGCAAGCTTCAGAACAAGAGTTTGGATGTTTTCTTTCCTGGCAGAGTTTCTCCTTGCAAGATATGGTGGAAAAGCTTTTGGCTGAGTGTAGAGCGGCAAGACACGCAGAAGACGCAGATACGCAGCTCTCCGAAGCTAAGTGCCGGTCCCGGGCTTCTTTCGGCACAAACCGCTCTCAGGAGCTCCCTGCGCTCGCCACAATGCTCTGTGTGCGAAGAAGCCGCTTCTTCGCCTGCGGGAGAATCGGCGAGCGGCAGCTTCCCAAAGGCGAAGATGCAAGCTGCAGCACACAGGCACAGTGTGGGCAGCCTTCAGACTTAGAGAAAACAGTACTTTACCACTCTCCTGCCTTTTCCATGGTTATTCTATTGGAAAAGAACGAGTTTTGGACAACTACCTTTCATTCTTGCCAAACTCTTTGCAGACCCCCGTGCAAGCTTTAGAACAAGATTTTGGATGTTTTCTTTCCTGGCAGAGTTTCTCCTTGCAAGATATGCTGGAAAAGCTTTTTGCTGAGTGTAGAGCGGCAAGACACGCAGAAGACGCAGATACGCAGCTCTCCGAAGCTAAGTGCCGGTCCCGGCGTTCTTTCGGCACAAACCGCTCTCAGGAGCTCCCTGCGCTCGCCACAATGCTCTGTGTGCGAAGAAGCCGCTTCTTCGCCTCCGGGAGAATCGGCGAGCGGCAGCTTCCCAAAGGCGAAGATGCAAGCTGCAGCACACAGGCACAGTGTGGGCAGCATTCAGACTTAGAGAAAACAGTACTTTACCACTCTCCTGCCTTTTCCATGGTTATTCTATTGGAAAAGAACGAGTTTTGGACAACTACCTTTCATTCTTGCCAAACTCTTTGCAGACCCCCGTGCAAGCTTTAGAACAAGATTTTGGATGTTTTCTTTCCTGGCAGAGTTTCTCCTTGCAAGATATGGTGGAAAAGCTTTTTGCTGAGTGTAGAGCGGCAAGACACGCAGAAGACGCAGATACGCAGCTCTCCGAAGCTAAGTGCCGGTCCCGGGCTTCTTTCGGCACAAACCGCTCTCAGGAGCTCCCTGCGCTCGCCACAATGCTCTGTGTGCGAAGAAGCCGCTTCTTCGCCTCCGGGAGAATCGGCGAGCGGCAGCTTCCCAAAGGCGAAGATGCAAGCTGCACCACACAGGCACAGTGTGGGCAGCCTTCAGACTTAGAGAAAACAGTACTTTACCACTCTCCTGCCTTTTCCATGGTTATTCTATTGGAAAAGAACGAGTTTTGAACAACTACCTTTCATTCTTGCCAAACTCTTTGCAGACCCCCGTGCAAGCTTTAGAACAAGATTTTGGATGTTTTCTTTCCTGGCAGAGTTTCTCCTTGCAAGATATGGTGGAAAAGCTTTTGGCTGAGTGTAGAGCGGCAAGACACGCAGAAGACGCAGATACGCAGCTCTCCGAAGCTAAGTGCCGGTCCCGGGCTTCTTTCGGCACAAACCGCTCTCAGGAGCTCCCTGCGCTCGCCATAATGCTCTGTGTGCGAAGAAGCCGCTTCTTCGCCTGCGGGAGAATCGGCGAGCGGCAGCTTCCCAAAGGCGAAGATGCAAGCTGCAGCACACAGGCACAGTGTGGGCAGCATTCAGACTTAGAGAAAACAGTACTTTACCACTCTCCTGCCTTTTCCATGGTTATTCTATTGGAAAAGAACGAGTTTTGGACAACTACCTTTCATTCTTGCCAAACTCTTTGCAGACCCCCGTGCAAGCTTTAGAACAAGATTTTGGATGTTTTCTTTCCTGGCAGAGTTTCTCCTTGCAAGATATGGTGGAAAAGCTTTTTGCTGAGTGTAGAGCGGCAAGACACGCAGAAGACGCAGATACGCAGCTCTCCGAAGCTAAGTGCCGGTCCCGGGCTTCTTTCGGCACAAACCGCTCTCAGGAGCTCCCTGCGCTCGCCACAATGCTCTGTGTGCGAAGAAGCCGCTTCTTCGCCTCCGGGAGAATCGGCGAGCGGCAGCTTCCCAAAGGCGAAGATGCAAGCTGCAGCACACAGGCACAGTGTGGGCAGCCTTCAGACTTAGAGAAAACAGTACTTTACCACTCTCCTGCCTTTTCCATGGTTATTCTATTGGAAAAGAACGAGTTTTGGACAACTACCTTTCATTCTTGCCAAACTCTTTGCAGACCCCCGTGCAAGCTTTAGAACAAGATTTTGGATGTTTTCTTTCCTGGCAGAGTTTCTCCTTGCAAGATATGGTGGAAAAGCTTTTTGCTGAGTGTAGAGCGGCAAGACACGCAGAAGACGCAGATACGCAGCTCTCCGAAGCTAAGTGCCGGTCCCGGCCTTCTTTCGGCACAAACCGCTCTCAGGAGCTCCCTGCGCTCGCCACAATGATCTGTGTGCGAAGAAGCCGCTTCTTCGCCTCCGGGAGAATCGGCGAGCGGCAGCTTCCCAAAGGCGAAGATGCAAGCTGCAGCACACAGGCACAGTGTGGGCAGCCTTCAGACTTAGAGAAAACAGTACTTTACCACTCTCCTGCCTTTTCCATGGTTATTCTATTGGAAAAGAACGAGTTTTGGACAACTACCTTTCATTCTTGCCAAACTCTTTGCAGACCCCCGTGCAAGCTTTAGAACAAGATTTTGGATGTTTTCTTTCCTGGCAGAGTTTCTCCTTGCAAGATATGGTGGAAAAGCTTTTGGCTGAGTGTAGAGCGGCAAGACACGCAGAAGACGCAGATACGCAGCTCTCCGAAGCTAAGTGCCGGTCCCGGGCTTCTTTCGGCACAAACCGCTCTCAGGAGCTCCCTGCGCTCGCCACAATGCTCTGTGTGCGAAGAAGCCGCTTCTTCGCCTCCGGGAGAATCGGCGAGCGGCAGCTTCCCAAAGGCGAACATGCAAGCTGCAGCACACAGGCACAGTGTGGGCAGCCTTCAGACTTAGAGAAAACAGTACTTTACCACTCTCCTGCCTTTTCCATGGTTATTCTATTGGAAAAGAACGAGTTTTGGACAACTACCTTTCATTCTTGCCAAACTCTTTGCAGACCTCCGCGCAAGCTTTAGAACAAGATTTTGGATGTTTTCTTTCCTGGCAGAGTTTCTCCTTGCAAGATATGGTGGAAAAGCTTTTGGCTGAGTGTAGAGCGGCAAGACACGCAGAAGACGCAGATACGCAGCTCTCCGAAGCTAAGTGCCGGTCCCGGCCTTCGTTCGGCACAAACCGCTCTCAGGAGCTCCCTGCGCTCGCCACAATGCTCTGTGTGCGAAGAAGCCGCTTCTTCGCTTCCGGGAGAATCGGCGAGCGGCAGCTTCCCAAAGGCGAAGATGCAAGCTGCAGCACACAGGCACAGTGTGGGCAGCCTTCAGACTTAGAGAAAACAGTACTTTACCACTCTCCTGCCTTTTCCATGGTTATTCTATTGGAAAAGAACGAGTTTTGGACAACTACCTTTCATTCTTGCCAAACTCTTTGCAGACCCCCGTGCAAGCTTTAGAACAAGATTTTGGATGTTTTCTTTCCTGGCAGAGTTTCTCCTTGCAAGATATGGTGGAAAAGCTTTTGGCTGAGTGTAGAGCGGCAAGACACGCAGAAGACGCAGATACGCAGCTCTCCGAAGCTAAGTGCCGGTCCCGGGCTTCTTTCGGCACAAACCGCTCTCAGGAGCTCCCTGCGCTCGCCACAATGCTCTGTGTGCGAAGAAGCCGCTTCTTCGCCTGCGGGAGAATCGGCGAGCGGCAGCTTCCCAAAGGCGAAGATGCAAGCTGCAGCACACAGGCACAGTGTGGGCAGCCTTCAGACTTCGAGAAAACAGTACTTTACCACTCTCCTGCCTTTTCCATGGTTATTCTATTGGAAAAGAACGAGTTTTGGACAACTACCTTTCATTCTTGCCAAACTCTTTGCAGACCTCCGTGCAAGCTTTAGAACAAGATTTTGGATGTTTTCTTTCCTGGCAGAGTTTCTCTTTGCAAGATATGGTGGAAAAGCTTTTTGCTGAGTATAGAGCGGCAACACACGCAGAAGACGCAGATACGCAGCTCTCCGAAGCTAAGTGCCGGTCCCGGGCTTCTTTCGGCACAAACCGCTCTCAGGAGCTCCCTGCGCTCGCCACAATGCTCTGTGTGCGAAGAAGACGCTTCTTCGCCTCCGGGAGAATCGGCGAGCGGCAGCTTCCCAAAGGCGAAGATGCAAGCCGCACCACGCAGGCACAGTGTGGGCAGCCTTCAGACTTAGAGAAAACAGTACTTTACCACTCTCCTGCCTTTTCCATGGTTATTCTATTGGAAAAGAACGAGTTTTGGACAACTACCTTTCATTCTTGCCAAACTCTTTGCAGACCTCCGTGCAAGCTTTAGAACAAGATTTTGGATGTTTTCTTTCCTGGCAGAGTTTCTCTTTGCAAGATATGGTGGAAAAGCTTTTTGCTGAGTATAGAGCGGCAACACACGCAGAAGACGCAGATACGCAGCTCTCCGAAGCTAAGTGCCGGTCCCGGGCTTCTTTCGGCACAAACCGCTCTTAGGTGCAAACCGCGACCGGCCCAATGCTCTGTGTGCGAAGAAGCCGCTTCTTCGCCTCCGGGAGAATCGGCGAGCAGCAGCTTCCCAAAGGCGAAGATGCAAGCCGCACCATGCAGGCACACTGTGGGCAGCCTTCAGACTTAGAGAAAACAGTACTTTACCACTCTCCTGCCTTTTCCATGGTTATTCTATTGGAAAAGAACGAGTTTTGGACAACTACCTTTCATTCTTGCCAAACTCTTTGCAGACCCCCGTGCAAGCTTTAGAACAAGATTTTGGATGTTTTCTTTCCTGGCAGAGTTTCTCCTTGCAAGATATGGTGGAAGAGCTTTTTGCTGAGTGTAGAGCGGCAAGACACGCAGAAGACGCAGATACGCAGCTCTCCAAAGCTAAGTGCCGGTCCCGGGCTTCCTTCGGCACAAACCGCTCTCAGGAGCTCCCTGCGCTCGCCACAATGCTCTGTGTGCGAAGAAGCCGCTTCTTCGCCTCCGGGGGACTCGGCTAAGAGCAGCTTCCGAAACGCCACAAACAAATATTAACAACACGGCGTTGTGTCCTGGGCGTCTTTCGGCACAAGCGCCCCACCGGAACGTACCGCCAGCGGCACAATGCATTGTGTTTGAAGAACTCCCTTCGCCTCCATGGAACTGAAAGAAGAAGCCTAAGCTTAAAACGCCTTTGCCTCAATTGTGTACTGGTTTGGGCGCTCCTCTCTATTAATTGCGCCACTCCTGACAGCAGGTGTCGCTGTTGGTCAAGCTTTGAGTTTGCTTATTAAGTTGCGATGCTGGGTGGTCAAACATCTCAAGGTAAGATCAGCGATTTTAAATCAGGTTCTCACTGGTGTAGATACCATTAGTCATTGCACACTGCAAAATAATGCTGCTCTAGCTTTCTTGTTAGCACATGGGCAAGAGTGTGAGGATTTGGAAGGAATGTGTTTTTTGAACCTCTCTAACCATTCTGCTGTCATTCACTGGAAACTCAAACAAGGACAAGATAACATGAAGAAATTGATTGGGAATGAGAGGGTTACGCCTGAATGGTTTGAGAGATGGGAAACAACTCGATGGTTGAAAGATCTTGTAAAGGGAACTTTGTTGTTACTAGTAGTCATTATTATATTGCTTCTTGTTATTCCATGCATCATGAAACTGGTGAGCGTCTTGGAAGAAAATAGGGTGGGAAAGGGTTTAGCTGGTGCAAGACGAAGAAGGGGGAAATTGTAGCAATGTATCTGAACCTCTTAGACTAAAGGGTGCACCAGCCATCCAGCTGGAATATGTTCTTATCAGAATTTTCTCAGAGCCCTCTGGAATTCATCAAGGTTACTAAGACATAAGCCGTGCTAAAATAAGAAAGAGAAGCTGAGAAACCAAATTCCAAGACTACAAGAACTCGATAATGGGGGGCAGCAAAGCGCCTGGACTGTAACCAAACGTATCTTCTGAGAGGTGCACACAGAATGCGTGGACATAACAAAGGCACCAAGATAAAAATGCGGGCCTAGCGTGTGCAGAGATTTAGAATGTGTAAGTGCATCATGTCAACAATCAACGGCTTCTGCTTAATCCTCTTGCTCCGTTGTCCTGGAGTCCTGAATTTCCCACAAGGAAAGCCCTACTAAAAGGGCTCTGATTTTAATGATAGTTGCTGTCTAGACGATGAATAATGGGAAGAGTTCTTTCAAATCCTTCCCTCGCTGACATCTGTAAGTTTCATCTTTTCCTGATTGTACTGGTGGCTATACATTAGTTATGACTAGAAAGGAATGAGTTTTAGGGATATGTTGCAAGGAAATTGGTAGCTCTGCTTCCATTTCCATTGTCTAAGAAGAATTCTGATTAGTTTTGGACTTTTCATAGACCTCTGACTAGATTGCATTTGTCTTTGATTGAGCCCGTAAATTTTAGGCTACTAGGCTTGACCAATGGATAGAAAAGGGAAAGTCACACAGCTTAGGTGGTTCCCTTGTCAACAACTTCTCAATAGTAGGGCGATTTCTGTCCTCAAGTTTGTTACTTCAGCTAGCAGATTATGCTCACTCCAAAAGAAGGTGAGAAGTTTGCTACCCTAAATGGTCCGATAATTCTTCCTGCTTCTTTGTGACTCTTTTGTATGACTGGATTCTGTATTATTGGAGTTTGTTATAAAAAGTTGGATTAAATTGCGTGCGTCCGCTCTTGGGGGAAACAGTATTTAGCCAATAACATCTAGGCTTTTATCGACCTGAGATTGTCTGAACGGACGGGACGCTTTAAACACAGTAATTCCTGCTAGTTCCAATTCCATTTTTAGACTCGACAAACCGAATGGTAAACCTGCACCAGTAGGGAGGGACATTGGACTTTCTCCTTTTTAGAGAGAAACTAATGAAAAAGTTTCAGCAGAATCATAGCAGGCTGTAAAATAAGAAAAGCATCATGAAAAGAGGCCAATCCTATCCTCTTAGTATTGCTAGTTGTGATTGGACATGAATGAAACATGTCAACTCTGTGTTCCTGGGTATCACATCAGTAACAGCTACTTCAGCTGCTGTAGTTGTCTCCTAAAGCTAAGAACAGAATCCAAAGAATTGTGATTCCATGGTCACAATTCACCCTGTGATGGTGACAGGTGAAAAAGGAGTGGAAGGTGCGCGGGTAAATTAACTTGAATGGCCTATCTAAATCAGCAGCCACTGATTTCCTGAAAACTTCAACAGGTCAGTTGACCTGTTGGGATTCTTTTAATCCATGGTCATGTTTTTCTTGGGATTCTTGTAACCTTTCCCCATTCGTTCAGCCTTTGCCCTCAAGCCTTTGCTGACATTTCAAGTATCTCGACAAGCTGGAAATGTGTTGTCTTTCTTTATCATGTCATAATTCCCTTCAAAGGGTTGTTTGCCTCAAGTCTTATTTTTGCTGGTTTTCTGCTAGTTCATTGTCAGAGGGCAGCAGGTGCTTTGTAAGAGCAAGTACACAATCCTATAGCTTGCTTTTCTTTTGATTTGGCCTGTCTAGAAAACTGAAGGACTGAACATTTCCGACAGGATTTTCTCTCCCCATTATGTTTCACCGGAAGGGCAGATGCAAATCATCTACTTAAACTCTTGGCACGGAAAAAAGTAGTGGTTTGCTGCTGCATATAGGTAGAAGCTTACAAAAGGAAGGCCTTGGGCTGAGGCCCGATACTTTGGCTAAGCAGAAAAGGACTATGGGAAGGTGAGGCCGCTGAATCAGAGGTAGATCAACAAGTTCTAGAATCGTCACGTGTTCACAGCGTGGTGTAGGATGGTTGGTTGAATGAATTTTGTTATGGCTTAAAGCTATGGAACTGATAAAGGCCTGAGTGCTTCAAAAGCCTGGTTTTTGCAAAAAAACAGCTCTCCTCTGCACCTGCCTGGGGACTCTGCATCACTAGGGACCCTCACTCCCAGTTTGCCAAGGAGATGATCAGTAGGAATGTTGCAGAGCTGCCGTGTCCATATGAACGGAATGGCAAAGAGTGAAGCGGTGGGTATTTTTGGGCTTTAATACAATGCTGCTGCATTGGTGCCAGTTTAGTCGGTTTTCCATCAGTGGCCTTTCTGTCTAGAAGTACACTGCCCAGTCTTTCTAGCATGTGATGCCATTTCCTTCCTGTTGTTTTAATACCTTCCTTCAGTTGAAAGGATGATACAATCTTTACATTTTGAAGATCCCTGTTAGGAAACACTATGCCAGAGGAGTCATTGCTCCCTTTTCTTCTGCCTCCTTTGTAATTTTCAGAGCCTCATTTCAAATTTCTGCTAATGTCGAGAAGAATACTGAGACTACTCAGCAGGGTTGACGCTCTCAGCTGCTTTCCTCTTTCATACTGCTTCATACTGTATGTGACTTAATGGCCTGGTTTTGTCATCCGCATTTTGCTGTGATCTGTGAACACAAAAAGAAGTCTTTGTTTTTTGCAAGAACTACCCCTAGGAGGATTTGTGTTCCTTTTGATTTCTACGGTGTTAGCCCTGTTGCAGAAAAAAAGGAGATTGTACCCTCTTCTTGTGCTCTCATTCCCTCCTCTCTGCTTTGCATGTCCTAGTTAATCTACTGCCATGACTCATTTGGCATCATCTCATAGTGCAAATTCTGCACAGTTTCATGGACTTACAAATGCCAGTTGCCAAGGAGCTTATATAACCATTCAAAGATTAAAGAATTGTAGGGCTGGGCAAGTCCAGCTGCTGAAACTGGAAGTGGTTAAGTCATGCCATATTAAAGAGACAGAGCAAATCAGTTCATCTAGGACTTTCAACTGGACACCTCTGAGAATAACAGCTTGACAGCAATGACACAGCCATCTTCCTAGCTGTATTCCAGAAAGAGAAAAGGGACACCTTCAATGGTTAAGATGTTTGGCATGAGAAAACAGCAAGAAATGTAGCACAAAATACTTGAGCCAGATAAAGTGCGTTTTTCTCGTGAGAATTTTGCAGTTGTTCTTTCTTGTCTGTGCCTTTACTTTTCACAGAAGACAGGGAGGGCGTTTAATTATTATTGTTCTTTTGTTTTCTATTCTTGGCCTCCCTCTTTCCACCTGCCATTAACAATTTTGCCTTGCTTTACTGGCTTCTCTTTCTTTACTTATAGAAGGTTACATGAGGTCCTCCAACCTTGTCATAAACATTCGCATACAGTGGAAAGGAGTAGAAGGTACATCTAAATGCACAAAACAGACCCAGAAAAAGAGAGGTTTTTTACAGTCTTCTGTGAGAACAAGATATCTTTGAACTGAGTAATGCTTTAACTTTTAGTCCACTCTTTACTATTATTACAAGTGTTTGGCCTTTAGTACATAGCCTTTGAAATCATCCAGCCCAATATTTTTGGCTAATTTTGTTTTATTTCTCTCGGGGACTTTGTTTCTTAAGGAATAGTCCAGAGCCAGAGCGTCCACGGTAGAGTTATGCTGCCATAATAAAAGCGTCGTAAATTCTGGTACAGTTTGTGCTGGTAATACGTCTAGGAAAGAAAGGTTTTACATCTTTTTTGACTTTCAAATGTAACCATTATTTGAAAAAGTTAAGAGTTGGGCTTTCCCCCCCTCCAAAATACTTCTCTCTGGAATGTTACTCAGGGATTACACATAAAAGCTCACCCTGTAAAATATGTTGCGGATAATCTGCAGTAAGCGCAGCTTAGCAGCTAGAGATGATTATGTGGGTTAAATGACATTCCTTCTGCGGTGATGGAAACTCTGTCTACGCAGACATATTCAACAAAAGTTACCATGGCTTAGCTCCTCTCCTAAACTTCATGTGCATTTTCAAACTTTCCAAGAAGGTGAATTCAAGCTCCTTCATTGCTCTCTGCTGGAGTCCCAAGAAAATATCAGTGTGCTTTTTGTCATTTACAGCTGTCATTGCTTAGCTCTTGAACATGAGACTCTCTCATGACTGATGAAAGTTGTCTAGTTAAGAGTGGGTCAAAGACACGCTCCTGCTCTAGAAGGAGATGAGAAGGTTTCTGCAGTCTTTGTCATCTCTACTGCTTGTGATTTCTATCCAAAACCAGTGGGAAGTTTTCTGAAGGCAGTCCAGAAGCTGGCAATATGGACAGCTTACAACCAAACACTTGCTGCACTGCTATCACGGTGATACCAGGAAGGACTTAAAAAATTTAGAAGGGCAAAGAAAGCAGTTGGAAGGAAAAGAACATTAACCATTATTCCATTCTTCTAATATGTCCTCCTTTAAGTCATCATTTTCATGCAGTTTAACGGCTTGCGTTGGTATCCCTCAAAAGGAATCTGAGACAGAGTAAGCTTTTTAATGCAGTAGATGTGACACGTGCAGGCCAAGTTGCCTTTGTTGACATCAAATGCCAATTATGCTTGAGCTACCCTTTGCTTAAGGTACTTCGCTTACACGAAGAATTTTACTCATCATTGAGCAAATTTTGCTGTCATGATTGAGTAAATTTTATTCATGATAGAGTGAATTTTACTGTCACTCCGAATTTTACTGTCATGATTGGCATTGAAACTTTTCAAGGAAAGCTCTGGATAGCAATGTTTGTGTAAAAATAGTAGTTTATCTCCTGTATTTGTGTGAAGCAGGTAAGCCTTTTGCTGTCACCAGTGTTGCTTACCCTTTCATGTCATATCCCTCTTCATATCCATATTCTGCTGAAGGCTTATTAATCTGCTTTAAAATTGGCACGTGGAATAAGACTACTTTTCCTTTTTGAAAGCTAATGTCATTTGACCTAGTGACAGTAAATAATTCATTAATTGTAAGTCCCCAGCTAGCATCTTTTATGCATATTCTAACCTTCTAAAGAAGTAACAAAAACACTCTCCAATACTTGACTTTCTTAAGCACACAAAATGCTTCCCTCCTTTGCAGTTGGCATCTGGAAAATGAACCACATCTCTGCAGTATTTTAACGTGCACCATATTTAGCCAAGTAATTCAAAAGAAATAAAAAGCAGCCCCTTCAATTTGGAAATATTTTTGAATTGTTTTTGAATATACAAAACATACCCTTACCGTACGCATTGCATGCAGATTTAATCGTCGTGAAAGCAAACCCTATGTTTCTGTTGGGATAGCATGGTTTTCCAGTTTCCACAATTGTTCTTGGCACAGTTTTCTACTTATGTGACTGTTAGGACACTCGTAGGTACTTCTAAGGTACTGTAGTAAGCGGAGAAGGAGGAGAGGTTGTGCCTTATTTCTGGCTTCCTTTGGTTTTCTTTTTGGTTTTCTTCCTCTTGCTCTTTTTCATGTCACCTTTCTAGATACTGTGATTTAGATTTGCAGTTTACTAAGCTGTGTTTTCTGTCTGGAATTCTTTGAAATTCCCAGAGGAACCCCACCGGTAAATATGCATCTTTTTATGATTTGCTAGCTACATAGAAAATCTTCCTGCTGCTCTAAAATGCTTTTATTTGATATGCATTTTTATCACCATTCCAATGAAAAGAAAAGTTCCTCTATTCACTGCTTTTGTACTGGATTCAGTTCAATGTGCGCTAACGGTGCAAAAAAGTCCTGCTGGAGAAGGGATCTGCATACAAATTGACCAAGACATGTGCTACAAGGGTCTTGAAAAGGTTCAAAGTTTCTCTACCTTTCTGGCAGTCTGTCTTCACAGCAGGACTTGATGAGGGATTTTGCTGGCGTTTCTTTGACAGAAAGCAATAACAAAGCAAGCAAAATGGAGCAGCAAAAGAAGAATGGAGCAGCAAAAGGTACATTATCCCCTCTGTTATTATCATTGTCGAAACAGATTTTTTCACACCATGTTACATCAAATACCTTAGTAGAGCTAAAGACTAGAAAAACGCAGCTCTGTTCTGGTTCATTAAAAGCAAAGCCATCTGTGGACAGAAGTGCCCAGCGTGATGCTGGGAACTCCTAGCTGGTGTCAGTAAGCTGTCTGGAGAACGGCATTTTCGGTGGGCTTTACTAGCGTGTCTGTAAGGAGAGGGAGTTTATGTGCAGCTTTGAGCCCTGAGAGTGCCATAGGCAAAGAGACCCATCGTGTAGCTCTCTGACCAGCCACAGCACACTGAGGCATGATGGATTACTCCCAGAGTTCGCGTGGTAGAAAGGTTTTCTGCCCCCGTGAAGGACGACACATCCATTTGCTTGACTAGAGCCATTCTGTATGTTACAATGGTAACTT
This sequence comes from Molothrus aeneus, assembly GCF_037042795.1. NCBI lineage: Eukaryota > Metazoa > Chordata > Aves > Passeriformes > Icteridae > Molothrus > Molothrus aeneus. The sequence continues at coordinate 22,834 of NW_027099074.1, read as the reverse complement.
GAATTCATCAAGTTTGTGCTATTTGTACAATGGCAGTGAGCTTGGATTCTTAAGCTTCTCGTGTTTGACCTGTTTCCTGTTTCAGTAAATAGCAAAACTTCCAAGGACTGCAGCGACAAGAAGATGAAGCTGCTAGTGTATTTCAAATCTTTGCCTAATAAAATGGTGATTTTTGCACATATTCGCAATGGAAATTTACGGTACCGAAACACCAGCTCTGCTCAGAGCAATTCTGAAATTGACTTGAGCTCTTTTCTGTGTTTCTTAGCAGGTGAACTGAGATACTTCTAGCTTCCAAGGCAAGGCGTTTGACAGCAGCTTGAAAAAGGCCCAGGCTGTTGGATGAAAAGGTGAAAAAACTGAGGGAAATGGGGGGAAATTTCACTTCTGGTTTATGTCATAGATTCAGCCAGATGATCAACAAGCATTAGTTTTATGAGGTACCAGCGTAGTCTTTCACTCTTGCAGATCCCCAAAAGCTTAACCATCCAGCAGCTTCTTCCTTGCAACAAGTGCCACAGCCAAAAGCCAGGCCTGGCCGTCACCTTCTCCTCGCAGCCTACAAACTCTGCCAAACGTACCGGAGATTCTCACTTTCCTTCTCAGCTACATGGACAAGCACATCCTCTCCATGTCTCCGAGTCCTTAGTGAAACCAAACAGCGGTTCACCTTCAAACAGCTCAGTGTGCCAGGACAGAAAGATTTCACTGGCCTGTGAAATCTTGCTTTTTCCTTGCAGCCTTTTATTTTCAGAGCATACACCGAGGCATTGCACTTTGCTTCTCAGCTGAGTGCATTGCCATATTGCTGGAGTCCCACACGTCCATCTCCTTCTCGCACTAACTGCTTCTGTTGAAACATGCTGATGTGATGTGCTTTCCTGCTCAGCTATTCACACAGTCACATTCTATGTCCTGCTTGCAGTCTGAATCTAAAAGGAGACGTTTCTGACTATGTCTCACAGACACAGATGTACCAGGATGAAAAGGTTGCTTGGACCTTGCCACTTACGTTCGAAAACATCCATTCACTCCACAATCAAGAGACACCTTTCTTTGCTTTACATCCTGCAAACTTCACACAGACACACACACACACACACACACACACACACACACACACACACACACACACACACACACACACACACACACGAGAGCTACGCACTTTCTTTCTTTCTTTCTTGGCTGCACACACTCACCTATTTCCCACCTTGACCTCTCTACCACTTCTCCTTCGGCCTTGCTGTGCATGGACATTTCCTGTTAAGATACCCATTGTGTTGCCTATCCCTCCCCCACATTGCCTTGCCTTTCCTACCCAATCTTGCATTTCTTGTCATTGCTGACAATTCCTTTCTTTTCCCTTGCCTTCCTGACCCATGCATGTCCTTCCCTTGCCCTTCATACCAAGCCAGTGCCTTGTATTGACTTGCTCACCTATCCTTCTTTTCCTTCCCATTTGTCCAGCTCCAATCTTTCATTTCCTTCTCCTTCTAGGACTCTTATTGCCTTGTCTCCCTCTCTTTTGTGTTGCCTGGCAAAGCCACCACTTGTCTGGCCTTGTCCTTGAACCCCTTCCTTGCCTTGCATTACCTTGCTCATCAGTCCCCCACCTGGAATTCACCACCTCTCTTTTTGTGGAATCTCTTCCACATGCATTGCCCTGCCTGCTTCTCCTAGGATTCTCCAGGCTTCCACTGGCTTTTTTTTCTCAAGGCCCCAGCGTTTCAGGAGCTTGTGAGAGGAAGCCTGGAGGAGGCCACGTGCAAGCACACCTATCTGTCCTGACAGCTTTCTTCTGACATCTATGCTTACATGTCTTGAATTTTGGACACAAAGTTCATCTTTCACCCTTGGGCTTCAGGGGCAGAATGACAGTTCTTTTGCATACAAAGGAAAGCAGGCAACTCAAGTGTCTTAGGTGCAGATTAAACATGACCCATGCAAGATCAAGGCTGGACAGAGCGGTCGGTCCGGGCCGCTTTTGTGTACCAGCAGTCTTTGAATGGACCTGCCACTTGCCTTGCTTTGGGCAACCAACCAGTTTCCTTGCCATGCCCTGCTAATTCTCCATTGCTTTGCATTCCCTTGCATACCCATGCCTCACATTTGACCTGCCTGCAGTTTTCCTACAGGGCTTGGCCTTGCCTAGCCCTTCCGGTTACCATCACCTCCTATGCCCAGCCTTGCCTCTAACTTCTGGGACTTGTCTCACCTACCACTCCATTTGCTTTCCCCTCACGGCTTCAGTCTTGCCAACCTGTCCCTTGACTTGCCTACAATTGCCTACACTTGCTTTGCATTGCCTTACCTGCATGAAAGGCAAGGCAAAGAGTGGTAGACAAGGCAAAGCAAAGCCAGGAAGTTATTTGAAGGGCTAGGCAAGGCAGACATAGGCAAGCAAGCAAAGCTAGGGTAGGGTAGGCTAGGAAAACTAGGCATGGTACTGGAGGCAAGGCAAAGCCAAGTGACTTGGAGTGCCTTTCCTTGCTTGGGAAGTAAAAGATACGGTGGCAATGTTGGTAGGGCTGATGATAAGGTATCGTGGGAAGGTATAGTACAGCAAGACATTTCTGTCCTGGTCCTTTCTGTGTAGGAGCCATTGTTGGACAGAGTCAGTACCGGACGTGGTATGCAACTTTTGCTCTGTAAGTTCCTGAAGGAGAACAGCAATGCTTTCTCATGGGAAGGAAAGAACTTAGCCCCAGTGTTGGAGGTGCAGATAAGAAGCTGTGTCGTGCAGCTTAAGGGCGGCAGCAACTTTCTATCCTGGCATATTTGGTTTGGAAGCACTGACTCAATTTGTACAATCATGGAGTCGGTATCCATCTTTGGAAGGCAGTCTCCTTCCTGAAAGAATCCATTTGGCCTGTGTTTTCCACTTTCTCAAGGCAGCCTTCTTGAAATTCTGCCAGCACACTTCTTTTGGACAAGGTAAAGAGCTGCGCTGGGTCTTGGTGTGCAGCCTAGCTAGTGCCCCGCACAGGTAATGCCCAATAGCAGTGGTCTGACACCTTTGTAGAGGATCAGGCCCTGGATGCTTTGGATTTTGGAGGAGGGGATGCCATTTCTTTTGAGATGGGCTTCTAGTTCCTCCTCCCTTTGGCAAAGTTTGGGTGGCCACTTTGGGTGGTCTCAGTGAATTGAAAGGCTTTTCCCAATAGGCAGTTCTCTGGGTTAGAGTTGTTGAACTGTCAGTGGGAATGCAGAGGCCAGGCCAGGCCTCTGCAGGACAGGTTTTTGTCCCTTGTAGCTTTAGGGACTGTGTGAGCAGTCCCTGGTGCCATCCCATTTGGATCCTGACTCTGAGAGATTGAAGGCTTACGGTGGTACCTAGAGCTGAGAAGGAAAGTGGCGATAGCAGGGTGCATGTTTATAGTTTGATGGGTGCAATTGAAATTGTAGGCAGCAAAGAGCTTTCTCCACCAACAGTTTTGCGAGCTCAGCCGACATTTTCAAGTTTGTTACCAGGCTCTGTGAGAGAGAAAAAGTTTGTTAGGGCAGAAGATCTGGTGTCGGCCTTTGAGTGTGGGGCAAAGAAGAGTATCCACTTGGAAGGGGAAGATCGGTGAAATCCTTTTGTCCTGACACAGTTGATTGGAGAGCAGGGACGTTTCTGACTTGGCTGGGTCCTGGGGGTGGTTGTGAGCTGGGCTCGGTGCGTGTCCTGGTTTTGTGAGTTGACAATGCTGTGGTGTGGTTATTTAGAAGAGCGCTGACAGTGCCCAGGAAAAAGACAAGCACTTTTCTAGCCCAGCCCCGTTCGTGTGGGAGCAGTGTAGGGACAAGAGCTCCGCCGTGGATCCTGGCTCTCGGGTACTGACAGAATGGGATCCTGCATGTAGCAGAGAAGGAAAAAGAATCATTTCATTGTTGGCTGCACAGTTTAGAAGCTTCAAAATAAAAGGCAATTGCAGCATGGCCTCTTCATTTTAGAAAGTTTTCTGGGCCATCAGCTGCTCAACATGTAACTTGCACCCACTGAACTGCATTCAGCTTCCTGGAGATATGCACTTTCCCTCAAGATCTAGGTACCATCTTGCACTCTAACACTTGAAGATCCCAAACCACTTCAAAATGTCCAGCGGCTGCTCTCAAAGAAAAAGTCCTACAACAAAAAGGCAGTGCTGGCCATAACGCTCCCTTTGCAGTCTGTCAACCAAACGAAACATACTAGCGATTCTCACGGACTTTCTCAATGATATATATACGTGCATCAGCACATTCTCTCAAAGTGACAGAGACTATCGCTACAGCCAAGCGTTTTCAGCTGCACTTCTGACTGACAGATGTGCCAGGACAGAAGGCATTTGCCAACCTACCCTCTTTCCTGTGCAACCTGACATTGGCAGCGCAAATATTTTCACATTCTTTCATTGTGGACATGTCCAAAGCAGCTAAAGATCACACAGGTGGAAGTGTCAAGACAGAAGATGTTCTCAAAGTAACTCCTTTTTTTTCTAAACAGCTTTTAAACTGCGCACAATGCTTTGTATCTTCTTTCCCACATAGACCTGCCCTCACTTTTTCACACTCACATCTTTGTTGCAAACATCCAGCAGCTGTTTGCGTAGAAAAAGGCTCTAGAAATAAAAGCGAGACTTGGGCTGCACCTTCTGCCTGCCCTGTGTAAGCCACATCAAACTCACCAGTGCGCTCTGTCCTTCCCTTTTCCGCTGCAACTACCATTGTGTTCTCTGGATCTCGGAACCTAAAGGTAGGCACATTTGTTTCCACAGAAGGGCCATAGGTAGCAGCACAAATAGCTCTCACTGAACTTTAATCTTTACCACTGCCACCATGAGTTTGGTTGGTAGGCCAATAGGAGTCATGCTCCTTTTACAGCTGGTATGCGGCAGCCGCCAGCCCAGTGCTCTTCGACTCTTGTAACCAATCCTGCTTTTACTCTCCCGGAGGGGATTAGGCATCTGTTTCTCACACAGATCATTGTGGCAGCAGCCAACGGCTCTAGTGCACTGCTTCTGCCAAAAGACACTGGGGCCAGACATTTACCTTCTCAGCACTACGTAGCCCCGTACTCTGCATCTCTTGTCGTCCAGATCATACCGCAAAGCGTTTCACAGAGAAAAAATGTGCCAGGACAACAAGCTTGGCTGAAGTGTACCCCTGAAACTGGTGGAAGTTTGTATTTGCACCACATTCAAGGGGCAGTCCTCTTTCCTATACAACCTGCAAACTGCTGTCTGTTCGCAGTGCCCTCTGCCCGCTCCTTCTTACCTTGAAGTACCATGCCAAAGAGGGCTCTGTGCTGAGGTCTCAGAAGAAGAGGGAAGCATATGTGTTTGTAAAGTGGACTGTCTGTTAGTCACTTCCCTCTTCAAAGCAGCGTGTTCCATGCCAAGCAGACAACAAAGCAACAAAGGATGAGTGTGACTCTGCATTCAAATCCTGCAATGTTCCCAGAAGTGAATTTCTCTCTTCTATAGGACTGACTTGTATGAAGTGGCGTGGTTGTTTCCTTCCATTAGAAGGGAAACTCATCTAGCCAGGCTTCATCACCCCCTGTATCTTTTGGGGTAGTTCTTGGAAGAAAATAGAGAGCAACTTTTCCACTCCACATGATTCATGTTTCATTCTCTTCCTTCTGTACTTCAGGGAACAAGCTATCAATTCCCTACTCTTTCTATGAAAAGGCATGAAGCTACTAATTAAATTCCCATAGATATAATAAGGAATCAAAGTCTTTTATGCCTGCAAGCAGGCCCTTATGGTATGAAAAGTATGGATTGTCAGGGGTGGAAGAAGATCTGCATGAAAAAGGAGAAAGCCCAGAAGCATGCAGGGATTTTCAGGTATGAAAGGGAAAACGACATTAAATTGTCAAGGGAAAGAAATTGAAAGAGGGAGGAGGGAGAAGGGAGGAGGAGGAGGCAAATGCTGCCTTTGAGGCAGCTGACACAAGGACCGTCGGCCTCATGAGCAAACAAGAAAACCAAATGAAACTTCACAGCAATCTCATCCACAACTTAGTGGACAAATGTGCAAACCCATTTCTTCATTTATTATGTGTCTAATATATATAGAGATGTTCTTCATTCTGACCGAATTTTCAGGGAGCAAGCTAGTGTAAGGCACCTGGAACCAATGGTGTATTGGAAATGGCCAACATGCAGAACACGCTCCATCTGAACGCTACCACAGCAGAATCACAGGATCATAGAATGGCCGGGGTAGACAAAGACCTTAAAGGCCATCTAGTTCTCTGACATGGGCGGGGACACCTTTTACTTGCTCAGGTTGCTCAGAGCCCCATCCAGCCTGGCCTTGAACACCAGGTTGGGGTGTCCATAACTTCTCCAGGCTGTCTGTGCCAGTTCTTCACCACCCTCACAGGGAAGAATTTCTTCCGAGTATCTAATTTCAACCTGCCCTCTTTCATTTTGAAGCCATTGCCCATTGTCCTGTCTCCAGAGTTCCTAATGAAGAGTCCCTCTCCTGCTTCCCTTCAGATATTGGAAGGTGTTGTGAGGTCTCCATGCAACCTTCTCTTCACCAGGCTAAACAGCCCTCATTCTCTCAGCCTGTGTGTCATGGCTTGACACTGGGACAATGCCAGTGCCCCCATGAGTATACTCTCTCCCTGGTTTCTGCTGTGAGATGTGACCAGGAATAAGCAAAGCAGGCTCCCACTTAGGGGAAAAAAAAAAATTATTAACTAAACTACAAGGGAAAGGAAAAAAAAAAAAAGAAACACACAAGGAAAATGAAAACTTCACAAATACATCTCCTCCTCCTCCTCCCCAAATTCCCAATACAATACATCCCCCAAATCATCGACTCTCGGTCCAGCACCACCCTTCAGAATACTCAATCCTCAGTTCATCAAGAGGACAAGGAGTCCTTCTTGTGCCAGTGGTGACCTATTCCTTTCATGTCCAGTGCTCTCACCACTGAACACAGACCAGAGCTGCTTCTAGGGTCGACTTTTAAGGATGCTTCATCCCACTGCAAAAAGGCACAGTCTCAATTTTGGGACATCTGTCCCCCCCATATTTTTCACCCCCTGGGGCCGAGGGGTACCCACACCGAACCCTCTTGGTCCTGAGGCATTGCCTCCCCCTAGAATGCAGTCCCTGTATCACAAGGAAACATGGCTCTGTCCATGGCTACACACAAAGAGTCCAGCATAAGCTACTCCATCATCTCTTCCACCTGCGTTCTTCTCTATTTCTCTCGTGGCCCATTTCCTCTTATCTCCTCTATATCTCTCTTCTCATTCAACTCCAGGAGGATTAGCATTTGTAAGGTTTCCATCATCCAAGAAAAGGGTTAAAAATCTGAGGCTCTGTCTGTCCAGAACTCCCATGGCTGCCCTGCCAGGCCCCTTCTTGCACTCCCCTCTTCTCCTTCTCGGCCGGCCAAGAACAGGCACCAGCTCTCTCTCTGTCTCTCCTGCGGTGGGGGGGGGGGGGGCTGCCCAATGCCTCTCAGCCACCCTTCCATCCTGCAGGGGCCTTCACCTCCCTTCTGGCCAGGGACCCAGCCTACCTCACCGGGCTGGGTGGCTTCCCCTGCCCCGCCCAGCCCGCAGCCAGGCAGGGGAGATCTGAACCTTTCCCTGACCGGAACCCAAGAGAGCCTCCCAGGGGAGAGCCCTGCTTTTAACCCTGTGTTCTCAGAGGTGCATCCAATGTCCCAATGGCCACCTTAGGTGCCAATATTAAAATCTGAACATCCATTGGCCTAACCACAGCATCCCAGAAAACACATTTCCTGTCAAACCACCACACTGTGGGATATGCTCTTGTCCTGAATACTGAACTGCAGTATTGTCTGATGATTTTTTGAATCCTTTGAAGGCATTTTGAATTCTTTTTCAGCCTTAAATTAGACTAAATAGCTTTGATTTGTGGGTATTGAGCAACAGAAATCACTGCCCTGGCTTGCCTTTTTTACAGCTCCTTTCCGTGGGAGACTCGCTGCAAACGTCACAGCTGGTGAGACAGTGGGCACACCATCATTCTGAAAGAGCTTTGCACAGTAAACATAGAGGAGGATTAAATATTGAAATGCAGATGACAGGAGCTGCCCAATGGACTCTGCTGGTGGAAATCAAATACTAGTCTAGTATTTTGAATGCAAATAATTCCTCCCAATGAGGCCAGACAGGCTTGTTTGCCTTTGAATCTGAGCATGTGGACAGTAGTGGATGGTCTACAGGTTGAAAACAGTGTAGATACTTCTCCTTTTTTTCAATAGTGGCTCAGAAACTGAAAAGGCAGCTACAAAATGGTAAATACATCCCTACAGATTCAAAAATGGTTGTTCTTAATTTGCATCTCCACCATAACAACAAATTGTTAGAACTAAAATACAGATGGGAATTTTATAGCTTCTCAGAAATGAAGCAGGAATTGGCCAATGGGCCTTCTCAGAAATGAAGCAGGAATTGGCCAATGGGCCTTAGCAGTAGCTACAAGTTTTTCAGCATGAGGCATCTCAAAAGTGTTTTAACCGTACAGAACTTTTCTGTACTTTTGGCCTTTTATCTCAAGGATGAATCAAAAAAAAAAAAAAAAAAAAGGAAAAAAAAACCCAAGAAAAATAAAAAAAGAACAAACCCTACCAAATATATATATATATATATAACATGACTAAGATAATAAGCACAAACAGTAACATATATAGAAAAAGAACCCATGGTTTTTAACTTTCAACCTTGTCTTCTCAACACACTCTCGAAAATGGAATTGTTTCCCTATCTGCCTTGAAACATTTTGGAGCAAAAAACACTCTAAGGTCCTGATAGGTGTTTTGGTCAAAAATCCCTTCTTCTGGTTTTCTGTCCATAAGCAGAGTAATGGAGGGGAAAACTGGTAGCTGGCCAAAGGAGGTAGGAAGAGTGATCATCATCCACAACACTGGGGCTAAAGAAATTTCCACAGAAAATTACCTGCCTTATTACTTCTTCATGTGTTGGGTTGAAAGCTCAGAATCTGTTTCCATGTTTCCCATCCCTCGAATGTTCTATTTCACAGAATTCGAGCCCCTCAAACTTCAGTCCTGCCAGAACAGCCCGCCACGTGCTGTCATAGGGGATCTGCTGATGCCCACTTACTCTTACCAGTCTAGTGCTTGTCACTGTTGCAGATCAAGAACTACTGAATAGTTCTGATTAATGCTCTTAGAGTGGTTGAAAACAAGGAAAGAATGACTAGACATTTGTATGATCAAATCCCCTGATGGAATAAAAACATACCAGGACAACAAGCTTAATAAATGTATTCATTGTCATAAGAAGGGAGATGAAGGGTCCAAAAGATTACTTGCATACTTACTGTTCTAAATCCCTTGTTATCTGGTAAATTGCAAAGGATGCCCGGCTTTCACCAAAATGCAAATCAGATTAAAATGTGAAGCCTTACACTTTACTGGATAGAAAACTTCATCGTCCATTTTTAAATCTTAGAGATTGCGATGTTGTCCTGGTTTAGGGCAAATTTGGAGGAGAATTTCCAAATTAGGGCCCCTCCCCCCAACTGGTTCGGGAAGGATTCCTCAGAGAGAAGTGGAACGAACCTGTTCATTTAATAGGCACAGCACCCCCCAGCACGCAAAAGGAACAATTCTGGATGACAGCACTCTGAAAAAGATGACAAATTCAGAAAGTCTCTCTTGGGGGGGTGGTCACTTTGTTCTCAGTCCCTCCGGCGCTGGGCCAGCTGCTGCAGGCCACAAGGTGCAAACTCTCGGTGTTTCCCAGGTCCCAGTCCGGAGCAGGTTCAAAATGGTCAGGAAGACCTGAAGGAGAAACGGTCCAGGAAGAAATTTGGACAGTTTAGCTAAACTAGCTAATGAGCAAAAGCAAGCAGAAGCGAAGCAAGCAAGAGTGAGAGAGAGCAAAGCCAAAAGCAAAAGCAGAAAAAGCAAAAGCTGCAGTCTCTGTGTCCCGCCAGGTTGATAAGAAAACCAAAACAAAACATTCCCTCTTCAGAGCCAGTCTTAAAGGTACAGAACATAATATCCAACATTCACAGAACACATGAATGGGGATACAAGCATCATAACGTCACCCTAGGACAGATGTATTTCCTATTAATACCTTAATATTAATAAGGTTTAGAGCTGGAATTCAGAGGGAAAAGAAAGCTATTTTGAATTCATTCTATTCAATCATCTTGTCTGGACTGTCTCTTCCTGCTTTTCACTTCTGAAACTCTGTATGAAAGGCATAGAGTTCTGGATTAATTCTTTTCAGTTTCCCCTGTTATTCTTAACAGTTTCCCCTGTTATTCTTCTTTAAAGGCAAACCTGGAAAAATCCACACTTTCTTTCCCAACCACTTCTAAAATTCCATTGAGAAGCAAAAAACCCCATCAAACAACTAAATCTCTGCTCCAATTTGTAGGAAAAATCCCCATGCCATTAACTGCTTTCCTAACATTTTCTTTCTCTTGTATTAATATGGCAACCTTTTCTTGCTTTTATAGATTAGAACCAAATTCTTAAAGCTATAAGGAAACACAGGTTTACTGTAGCTGATTCTGAGATACAGTAGTCCAGCAAGGAGTTCAGACCTCAAAAGAAGAGTCTGTACAACAAGATTCAGCACAACGTTGAGACATATTAGCTATTTTTCAAGAAAAGCCGCCAAAATGAAACTGCTTAGACTTCTATACTATCATGGGTGCCTGCTTCCAGAACCTGACCTAAGTTGCTGGAAACTAGCTGCAATATTACTGCAAACAATGCTGTGAATGTAGGACATTGTTATTCTTCTCTTCCATTGAAAACCACAAGTGGAGTTGCGTCATTTTCTTAAAAATTCTCTATTTCCTTCCAAACTGCTAAAATAATGATAAATCAAGTGTTCTGTTCATACAGTTTAAATCTAATAATGTTCAAAATGAAAAAAAAAAAAAATTCATTCAGATATGGTCTGCAATAATACAGCCGAGACAAGATGAACCAGTCTGGCCTACAAAATAAAGTGAAGCAGAATTTGGGAATTTGGAACACCTTACGATGTAATATTTAAAGAAAAAAAAGAAATAAAATGTAACCTACCCAAACTCAATCAGTGATGCACCGACAGAGAAAAAAGAACTAATTACTACTAATATTTCTTTCATTCTCAGACAAGAAGTTAAATGATCCTCTTGAATGCGCGGAAGATTGTTGCGAAAGACAGCAGCCTTCTTCTTTACAACATATTCTTCAGAACTCCAGGAGACAAATCATTAGAGCTATGAGGCTCTTTCTCTCTGTAAAACTTCCAGAGCATAGCCAAGATTATATTCCTTTAGAGATCCTCACCGCCCTGGGAGACTGGTGGATAGTCTACAGCTCCAGTACATCAGCCAGACACTCTGCCTTATTTAGCATGGCTACTGCAGCAAGGACATCATCTCTACTGGCTTTCTATCCAAAATATATGCAAGGCACAACAAAGAATATACCCAAAACACTGAGCACAGCTTATGGCCTTCAAAACAAAAATCTCACCATGGCAATACTGGATCTTCTGATCCAAACCATCAGGAAACATTTCTTTAGAGGCGAAAAAAGCTCCTGTTGATTGTACAAAAAATAGTGATGTAAACCAGAGTTGCATGACCCAATATTTCTATTGAACTGGAACTATTTTGATCAATATTATGGATCCATTTCTTTTCAGGGCATTTGGTAAAAAATGTAAAGTATAGTTTAAAAGGAATTATTGGATGCGTACTAAGTACTAGGGATTAGTTAAGGTGTTGGTTTTGCATGGCTTGGTTTTTGGTGGGGAGGGAAGAAGCCAGCCACAGAAGTGAATCTTTTGTGAAAAGCTCCTAGAAGCTTCCTCCATGCCTGGCAAAGTGAATCCCTGCTTGGCACTAAGAACAGACATGCTGCTAAGCCAATTAGACAAGCAGTAATATATTTAAGAAGGAAATCAAAACTGCAGCCAGTTAACTTTTAAGTTTGCTAATTTTTTGGTTGGCACCTCTTCTGGTTTGAAAGCAAAAGCAGCAAGAGATGCTGTCGCTGTTGCAGTGTGTGTTTTTGATTGCAATGCAGTTTGAGTAGTCAGTTTTAGAATACTTCCGGTTTTGTGCTGTTGTAGCATATTTTATTATTAATGGATTGTTCCTTTCCCCCCGTGGTGTTAGTTTTTGCCCTAGTTGTCCATCTCCCCAAAGACCTGCCCTTTTGTTCCCTTTTCCTCCTCCCACTGAATGTCAATCCCTCCCCAAGCCTGCCCCTTTCTCTAGAAACTTCCCTATCAATTTTATAGTCTTCAAAACCCCATTGGTTTGTTTAAGTTATTCTCCTCCCCTGTAGTCCCCTATTGGTTTAAACATTGTATTCCCCGCCTTGTGGTCCACCCCCAGTTGCTCCCAGTGTGTTAAAGATTGTATCCTCCTCTGGGACCTCTCCCCATTTCTAAGTTGATGTATGCGTTTGAGTCAGTGTCTTTCTGTCCCTGGCCCTCCAGGGAAGAAACTCCTTTGGAAAACATACAGAAGACCTCTCCCTGTTCCTTGTCCCTGCCCTCGGCGCAGTCCTATCCCCAATGCAGCCCACCTGTGCCATAGAGCAGCTGTGCCCTAGAGCTGCACCCTGGATTCGACAGCTTTCTGGGGGCAGCCCACTCTGGCTGTTGGTGTCAGGAGCTAGTCGGTCTGAAGAAATCCAGCATGGCAGCAAGACTCCAAGTCAGAAATACAATTTATTAGGAAAAGGGGAAAAACCAAATACATGCAATAATACAAAAGAAAAAGCACGGACAGAATACGACCTGTCACCCTGCTAGTTAGGGTGGTGGCAGCAGTCCGGATGAAATGGTCTTGTTGAAGTGGTGATCCTGTAGAAACCATCTGGTAGCTCTTGTCCTCTGAAGACCAGTGGGTGAGGGTGGCCGTTCTTCTAGGAAGCCAGTGGAAAGACTGCTTGTGGTGTCCCAAAACTCAGATTCTATCCAGCTGGGGATGCTTAGCTCCTGCCCCCTGGGCAGAGCATCTTGCAATGGGCTCAAATTGTTCTGAGTCATGCAGTGGTTCCTTGATTACCCTTTAAACAGAAATGGCTCCTGGAGGGAGTCATCTCTGAGTCATGTGGCAAGACATGGATGGCCCCGTTAAGAGATAAGGAGATAAGGAAAAAACGATGCCCCTCCCGGTTTCAGCAGCTCTTGAGGTTGGGAGCAGAATACATTTTTATATTGTAGCCTAGGACAATACAGGATGAATGCTTTTGCATTTGCAGGAGGTTTGTGTGGATTTGAAAAGCATCCTTATAGCAGAGGCACAAAAGTATTCTCATACCCTTTTAAATCATCTTCAAACCAAGCAATTCTCACAAGAAGGTAACGCATGAATGACTTGCAAGTGAGTTGAAGAAACACGGCAAAGATAAGTAGTGTTCAACTGCAGAGAATCGTTTAGGGACACCATACCTTTATATACCTTTATATTTTAAATCAGGAAGCATGGATGGACCGTTTTTTTCCCCTTAGTTGACTACAGAACCAGCGGTCCCTTGCGGGAGGGTGTTTGGATTCAAGATGACACTGGCAGCTAAGAGCATGGCTACATAGAAGGTGCTACTTTTAGACCAGAACATTCAACTACTTAAAGGCAGATAGGAGAATAGCTGACTAGTGACAGCTCTGAGCAGAAGAGCCTGTGGCTTATCCTGTGGGAACAATAGTAAGACATTTCAATTGAAAAACCCCATTCATTTCCAAGGACCAAACATCAGTAAAAATAAAAGGTCAAGTAAAGACACCCTAGTGCTCTTCTTATCAGAAGCATGTTCCTCCATATGAGAGCATTTAGGAAAGGACAGTCCATTCATAAAGAAAGGTGTGCCAGTTAGAAAACCTGTAGAACAATACAAGACAAACTCACACAATATACATCCTCAAATGCAAAATGAAGAAATAATAATTTCAAGCTTCCGTGGAATTAATTGCATTTTATTTGTTCTTTTCATTTCAGCTGCTATTAAGTTATTTTTTAAGACTGAATTTTATGAATTCAGCAAAGCTCTCTTTTTGAATGTCTGCATACCCCTATAAAACACTGAGGTGACAAAGAGAACGGCAGTGGAAGGAAACCTGGTCCACCTCCCCCTCCTTGAAGCTTTAGGCCAGCGAGTGATTAGAATTTAGTCACTTCATTTGCTTTACCAAGAGAGAATGTTTTCTAGCCTTTATCTTTCCTTTTGGAGCTGATTCACTTTGTAGTCATAAATTCTTGACTCAGTTGGTGAGAAACAATGGCATTACAGCCGTGGATGTTAAAGTGCACTGGTGGGAAATGAAGTTTTCATCTTCAGGTCCTTGCTTCAGTAAATCTTCCAAATTCATCAGAAAGAAAGTTCCCAGACCAGTAATCCCCACTCAGATGACCTAATTCAAATAGTCTGTAGGCATAAGAGGCATCAAGCAGGTGCTGTCATCTGTTAGGGGAATACCCAGCCAGTACATGATTGTCTAGTTAGGCGGCAACAATTTTGGAAATAATTTAGTTTTTTTGTATTGCAAGTGAATGGTCAATACATTTTATTAGTGGATACGGGTAAAAGAATGTCTTCTGCATCCTTTCAGAGGGGAAGCTTCCCTAGATCTGAAGCTGTGGCTGTTTTTAAGGGGGGCCCGGCTGAAGGGATTTAGAGAGTCCAGCCACCTTCAGCTACACCGGCACTCCCCTGGCACGAAGCCAGAAGCATGTGCCGACCGTGGGTGGGGTGAGAGGAAACAGTCACCGATATTGTAGCAACCACGCCGCAGGAGTGAAGAAGAGAGACGGCCCTCCTCTGCTGGGTGAATTAACTTGGTTTAATCCAGGGTAGGGGAAGTGCAGGGTGGCCACCCAAAGGTGGCGAGCGGAGGAGGAGCCCCGGGCCCCTCCGGGGACCAGGTTTTACAGGGAAGGGGGTGGGTACACAAGAAACCAATCACAGAACGAAAATTTGCATACATTGAAGACTGATGGGTGGTGTGGATCAATGGGGATAGGTCAGGGGAGGAGCCCAGGCCTACCAGCCAATCACTCGACACCCTAGCTGGAAGATTCTGGAACTTGGGGCGGGGTGCCAGTGATTGGCAGAAGGCCTGGGGAGGGGATACAAGGACAAATAAGGGATAATGAGGGAAAATGAGGAGGGGAAAACCGTGATTGACATAACTGGGGGTTTGAGCCAGACCAACTTGCCAAGCTAGGAGAGGGGGGAACGGAACAAACCAAACACAAACCACAACATCTCCCCCTTTTTTGTTTTAAAAAGAAAAGGAAGGGAGAAAACAAACAGTCCCTTATAATCAGGCGGCAGTTGTCTCTTGTGCTGTTTTAAAGTCCAGGCTTCCACCGCTCATGCTTTCAGAGTCTGAAGTCGAGGCAGGGTCCTCCTCGACATCTGAAAGCTCCAGATGGTTTATGTTGGCCGCTGAGGCATTCAGCAGAAGTCTCTTAACCAATCCCCACATTAGGGAGCAGGCGATGACAATTGCGAATATAACTAAAACAAAATATAAGACGGACCGAACTATGGACCCGGCCCATCCTGACAGTCCCCAGCCTCGATAAGGAGGACTGTCAGGAGGGTAATGATGGTCATCGGGTCCATGCAGGCGGGAGATCAACTAAAAAGAAACAGAAATATAAATTAAGAAGGTCTGGCTTGAGAGGGGGGGGGTCAGGACCGTGGTCAATGGTGGCTCGCCCACCAGTTCCTCCGTTTCCGCCGCCAACACGCCTCTGCTACCTGTGGGACCGGTTCTGGTCCTGCACCCCGCTTAGGGCGGAAGGGCTTGACCCACTTTGATGGAATCCATCTCAGACCTGAGGGAGTGGACACGCAAGCGTATCCCCTACCCCAGGTCACGAGATCAAATGGCCCTTCCGTTTTCCAGGTCTCCGGATCCTTAATGAGGACCGGGGGCCTGGCCCTAGGTCGCAGCTCCTCGTGCTTCCCGAAGTGTCGCACTATGGGCGGGTTGAGATTTTCAAAGGAGCAATTTAGAAAGTTGATAGTATACAACGCCCGTGCGAGACGGATGTGAGGGGACTCCACCTTCACTGCCGAATGCTGTTGCTCCAAAACCCTTTTAAGGCTCTGGTGGGTCCTCTCCACCACGGCTTGGCCTGTCAGGGAATAGGGGATGCCGGTCTTGTGTTCTATTCCCCATTGCTGCAGGAAGCTCCGCAGTTCCTTGGATTTGTAAGCTGGGCCGTTATCTGTTTTGATTACCTTAGGGATGCCCAGGACCGCGAATGCCTGAAGCATATGCTTCCTGCAATCCGCAGCCCTCTCACCTGTGTGGGCAGAGGCAAAGACAGCACTAGAGAAAGTATCCACCGAGACATGTACAAACTTAAAGCGGCCGAATGATGGATAATGGGTTACGTCCATCTGCCACACCTCACAGCTGGACAAACCACGGGGGTTAGCTCCGAGAGGGACGGAAGGGAGCTGGTGGGACTGGCAGTGAGGACATGTAGCCACAATGGCCTTGGCCTGTTCGCGCGTCAGATGGAACTGCCGAACCAGGCCAGGCGCATTCTGATGGAACAACTGGTGGCTGATCTTGGCTTGACTGAAGAGATCAGGGAGCGGGGCCGCTTGAACAGGGGCGGCAAGGGCATCGGCACGCCGGTTGCCCTCCGCTATGAACCCCGGCAAATCGGTGTGTGATCTCACGTGCATGACATAAAAGGGTTGCTCTCGGTGGGAGACCAATTGAACCAATTTGGAGAGCAAGTCGTACAATTTTGAGTTTGACACCTCCTGCAGCACAGCATTTTCAGCTCTGGACACTACACCCGCTACATAGGCTGAATCCGTAACTAAATTGAAAGGTCCAGGGAACCTCTCAAAGGCTCTGACGACTGCGTCCAACTCGGCAATTTGAGGTGAACCTTCAACCTCGGTGACATCGGACTCCCACTCCCGAGTTTGGGGATTCCTCCAAGTCATGACTGACTTGTGGGATCTTCCGGACGCGTCAGTAAAAATGGTCATTGCCTTTAGAGGGGTTCTACTCTGGATCGATTTTGTAGATAACACAAATTCCTGATTGAATAATTTATGGGCCGGCCGATCAACACTAATTTGGCCGGGGTAGCTGTCCAGAGCGAACTGCAAAGATGTATTCGTTTGCAGGAGGCTGTCAATTACCTTTTGTTTTAGGTGGCCCGAATTTAATTTAAGAGGAATGTGTATGCACGCAAGATCAACACCTGCCAGCTCTCTGATCCTCAGCCTAGCTTTCCGGATCAACTCTGCCACCAGTTCAGCGGGCTGTGTCATTCTCTTGGACCGATGGTGGCTGAGGAACACCCACTCTATGATTAAGAGGGGGTCACTCGAGCCTCGGTCCCTGCCTTTAACGGTGTTGTCCCACTGAAAAATCACCCCGTGGAGGTGTGGTAGTTTGCCGCAAATAATGAATTTAAATGGCAGGCCCGGATGACAACGGTGGGCCTGCCTAGCCGAAATGAGTCTCTGGATTTTCTCCAGTGCAACCCTTGCCTCTGGGGTAAGGGTCCTGGGAGAACTTAGCTCCTCTCCCCCTTTCAATAAATTGAAAAGGGGGGCCAGGTCTTCTGTTGGTATGCCCAGCCAAGGTCTTACCCAATTCAAAGATCCACACAGCTGGTGGACATCCGCCAAGGTTTTAATAGTTGTTATGATAGCCAATTTCTGAGGAACAATGGTCCTCTTAGTAATCTCCAGACCCAGATACTTCCAAGGCGGCACCCTTTGAATTTTTTCCTGCTGGAGCTCGAACCCTGCAGCAACCAGCGCATCGACTGTCAGGTCAAGGGCGTGGCCAAGTATGTCAGCGGTCGGGGCACACACCAGGATGTCATCCATGTAATGGTAAATGATGGCATCGTTTACCACTGCACGTATTGGGGACAGCAAGGAAGCGACGTACCATTGGCAGATCACTGGGCTGCACTTCATGCCTTGCGGGAGAACCCGCCAATGGTAGCGCTTGCTTGGGGACTCACGGTTGATGGAAGGAACCGTGAACGCAAAACGCGGGGCATCGTCCGGGTGGAGGGGAATTTGAAAAAAACAATCCTTTATATCTATCACAGCCAATTCCCAATTTTGTGGGAGCATCGTTGGGGAGGGCATCCCTGGTTGTAGAGGCCCCATGTCTTCTATAATGTTGTTGATTTGGCGGAGGTCGTGGAGGAGCCGCCACTTGTCCTTATTGGGCTTTTTGATGACAAACACGGGAGAATTCCACGGTGACGTGGTCTCCACGATATTGCCCTTAAGTAGTTGCTCCTCAACGAGCTCCCTGAGCGCCGCCAATTTCTGTTTATTGAGCGGCCACTGCACTACCTGGACAGGCTTATCTGATTTCCAATTGAGCTTCCAGGTAGGGCGTTCATCAGTGACCGCCGCCCGAAAAACCTGGGGAGCCGCTGGAAGGTCAATTCGGGCTCCCCACTGGGCTAAGAGGTCTCTCCCCCACAGGGGCTCCGTATAATCCAAAATGAATGGGCGTATAGAAGCCAATTGCCCATCCGGCCCCGTGATTTGCACGATGCTCTTAGATTGTCTGGCCAATTGTAAACCCCCAACACCACGGACGTGTCCAGGCGCGGTTTGCAACTCCCAATGCGACGGCCACTCCCGAGAAGGAATGACCGTGACATCCGCCCCAGTGTCCAACAGGCCTTTTAGTTGTTTGCCTTCCCCCCCTTTTGTAATATAACAGTCGAGGCGAGGTCTTTCGTGCCCCAAAACCTGGGCCCAAGCGATGGTTGGCGTGGAGCTTCCTGGTGTTTGATGTAAATCCCAGGTTATTTCAGGCACTGGGATTGCCTGAGCTACAATCTGCCCTTTAGGCAAAAAGATGGGGGGCTGGACACAGTGCAGGCCGACGGCGAATACCCCCGGGTCCGATGGTAGGAGGCCCGGGATAATGTTCACCGCTGGTGGTGTGTGCTTAGTATCACCGACCACAACATACTTGCAGCGAATCCGTCCCCAGTTACCTGGGCACTCCGGGTCGACAGCAACGAGTTGAAAGTCGGAGGTCCTCAGGTGGAGAGCCTCCGAGAGCCGCAACCTATAAGGTGCAAAAGCAGAAGCGGTCGTTAACACAGGTCTTGTTTGAATTGGTAAAACAGAAGTCAAGTCCGGTAAGTATTGGTCACATTTAGTTGGCGGCGGTCCCTGATCTCCCTTCCCCCTACGCGATGATGATAAATGGCCCGCCTGATTTTTGTCAGCGCGCAGGGGGGCACTGCGCTCCGATTTTAGTTTTTTGGGGGGTTGGCCCCCAACTGTCCCTGCTCCCTTTTAAATTTGTAAAATTCTGCCCGTAGGGGGCAGTCCGGCATCCAATGTCCAGTCCTCCCACACAAATGGCAGGGTGCGGAGGACTTCGATGAAACAGCTGCTGCAACACCCTGCTCGGTGGAGGGCTCTTCTGCCGCGGCGACCCGGGGAGGTTGAGTCCTCCTCTTTTCGCTGTCCCTGGTGGTCAATAGCGGGACCTTGCGCGCGCACACTTCCAACATATCAGCCATCTGCGGTGCCGGGTGGAGGGGCAGGCTGAGGATGGCATCCCTGCATGCCTGGTTGGCATTTGAGGACGCCACCTCCCGCAAGATGGTGCTTCTAGCTCCTTCGTCCGACACCTGATGTTCAATGGCCTTCCTCAACTTCTCCACGAAGTCGAGGAAGGCCTCGTCTGGACCCTGAAAGATTCTAGAAAAGGCAGTTGGGGGCGCGCCCCCCGGCAGCAACAAAAAGGCTTTTTCTGCGGCAGCTGCCGACGCTTTAAGAGCCTCCCGGGGAAGGGTACTCGCCTGGGAGTGCCCATCTTCCCAGTCCCCGGTCCCCAGGAGCTGGTCGATGGCCAAAGGGCGACCTGTGAAATCAACTCCCGATTGGGGTTGACTCCACAGGCTCGGGAGGGCTTCAGTCACCCCCCTCCTCCAGGCGGCTTCCCACATTACCCGCTCGGATGGATTCAGCAGGCAAGTGAAAAGCCGCCGGACATCGAAGGGGGTGATCTCTGCTTCGGAGAGTGTTGCTTCCAACACTCCCCGGAAGTATTCACTCTCCCGGCCGTACTCCTTTTGGGCTTTGACCAGTTCCTTAATTTGTGAATGACTCAATGGGACCCATTGGCGACGCACTCCCCCACCCGCTTCTGGCTGGTAAACAACCGGAGCCACCAATGGTACCATGGCCGGCTCCGGTTCCCGGCCCTTGGCCCCCCCCCCCCCGGGCCCCGACCCGTGGGAACCGGAGGGAGGGGCGTGGGAACCAGAAGAAGGGGAGGAGGGGGCGTGGCGGGAGACTGGGTGGCCCGATAACGAGGGGCCATCCCCGGAGGCGGGAGCAGGAGGCGGGGCACAGTGGCAAGCGGTGGGCGGGGAAAGGGGCGGGATTGTGGGAGGAACGATGGGAGGAGCTATCATGGGAAAGGGAGGCGGGGAAACGAGATGGGAGAGGTCAGATAGAGGGTGGAGCTGGGGGGAGGTCGGGAGGGAAGGGGCGGGGAAAGGGGAGTGGCCGAGAGGCAGGAAGGGGTTGGAACTTGGAAGAAAAGGATTCTGGGATGAGGATGGGGGTTTTCCCGCCATCTCGACCATGCGGTCGCCTCCATTTTGGGCCACGCCGCGGCCATCTTGTGAAACCAGAGGCGACCCGGGGCAAACTGGGGATTCAACGAACTGGGGTACATAACTCTGGGGTTTGGGGACAGGAGCAGGGGAGGCAGGACAAGTCGAGGAGCCCCCGAGAGTTTGGCCAGAACTCTCGGGGCGGGGGGACCGGGTATTCTGGAGAGGGCCAGGGGATGATGGAACTCCCTGCGCCTGGCTGGTCTGGGGGGGTGCCCCCTTCAGAATCCCGGTTTTAAGTTTGGGCGTACGGGAAGGGGTATTCGGGACAGAGGGTGAGGAAACCGAACTGGGGTGCGAAACCGAACTGGGGCAACGTTTAACTCGAACTGTGGCCTGTTCTGAGCTCCCTTCTTCTTTTAATATTTTTCTAATTTGGGCAACAAGCCTGGCCAATTGTATGAGGGAAGCGTCGCCTGGCCTGAACAACTCCGAGAGTCGAGTTTTAACCCTCTGCCAAAAGGCCGGATTTTTGATCAGGTCAGGCGAAACCTCCGGGAACTCAGAAGAGACCCATTTTATTAATTTTTCAACAACAGGTTTTTCATAAACAATTCCCCCCCCAACAAGGATTCCCTCAACTTGGATAATAAGTCTCTTTTGGGCAGTGGACAGCTTAGCACCCATAGCTAGTAGAGACTTCCCACGAAGTCAAATGTCCACTACTAAGAACTTCGAGCCCAATCTGCCACGCAAAAGGAAAAACGAAAACTAAAAGGTGACCACCCACCGGCCCCTGCCTGTAAAATCAAGGGAGGGCGGCAGAACACCCTAGGGACTGGGGAGGACGACAGGGAGAGCGGCGAAACACTCACGTGTCCGGTGGGCTATCAAAGGAAAGCGCGGCGAAGCGGGTCCTGCGGCCGGACGGCTCGGGGTGCTCGAGGTCCCGTCCGGTCCCCGGGGAGCGCTGCCTCAGAGGGCCTGCTCACCTCGGGGTGCTGCTGCGTCCAAAGGACGGAGTCCAAAATCCGTAGGGTCCTTGCGAAGATTGTAAGTCCAGGCTCTACTGGTCCCAAATCCGGCCGACCAGGAGCAGGCAATCGATGCAGAGGGGCCCCACGTGGGCGCCAGCAACTGAAGCTGTGGCTGTTTTTAAGGGGGGCCCGGCTGAAGGGATTTAGAGAGTCCAGCCACCTTCAGCTACACCGGCACTCCCCTGGCACGAAGCCAGAAGCATGTGCCGACCGTGGGTGGGGTGAGAGGAAACAGTCACCGATATTGTAGCAACCACGCCGCAGGAGTGAAGAAGAGAGACGGCCCTCCTCTGCTGGGTGAATTAACTTGGTTTAATCCAGGGTAGGGGAAGTGCAGGGTGGCCACCCAAAGGTGGCGAGCGGAGGAGGAGCCCCGGGCCCCTCCGGGGACCAGGTTTTACAGGGAAGGGGGTGGGTACACAAGAAACCAATCACAGAACGAAAATTTGCATACATTGAAGACTGATGGGTGGTGTGGATCAATGGGGATAGGTCAGGGGAGGAGCCCAGGCCTACCAGCCAATCACTCGACACCCTAGCTGGAAGATTCTGGAACTTGGGGCGGGTTGCCAGTGATTGGCAGAAGGCCTGGGGAGGGGATACAAGGACAAATAAGGGATAATGAGGGAAAATGAGGAGGGGAAAACCGTGATTGACATAACTGGGGGTTTGAGCCAGACCAACTTGCCAAGCTAGGAGAGGGGGGAACGGAACAAACCAAACACAAACCACAACAAGATCTAAAGCTGCTCAGCTCCACGATAGGATGCTTTGTCTGAAAAGGGAACTCAAGTCTTTGTCCTTTTGGATTGCTTCCATAGTTTTTCACTCACTCTTCAGGTACCTGTTAATACGTTCTCTTATCCCTTGCAAACTTTTATGGGCATAGTCACTGAATTGGTACGTATTCCATGAAGTCCACAGGCCCTGTTGAGATGCAGCCACAGGTCTCAAGGGTGTTAGCAGATGTTATTCTGAGGCCACTCCTAATGATGTTTGATGGATCATAGTGACTGAGGAAAGTGCCCAAAGACTGGATGAAAGCAAATGTCACCCATCTTGGAAAAAGGCAACTAGGAGGACTTGGAAAAGTACAAGCCAGCCAGCCAGCGTCATTTTTATCCCCAGGAAGTTGATGGAGCAGCTATTGCTGGAAAGCATTGCCAGGCACATGAAGGAGGACAAAATAACATAGTCAGCATGGATTTACCAGGGGAACTTCATGCTGAACAACTTTTTAAACTCCTC